>NW_010966459.1:668228-673718 GCF_000463585.1 Tarenaya hassleriana
TAAAACAATTCATAAACAATTTAGAAATTAAAAGATACTTATATTTTATATTCACAAAAACTCTAAAAAAATTTGAACTTATATTTTGGAATAATATTAATTCCTAAACTTGTAGAGGTGCCTATTAATTCCCAAACTTGTAAAATTGTGGCTCGCCACGTCACGCGCCACGTCGGATCGGTCAACTCGTTTTTTTTTACCAAATAATGCTATGGACGAATATGGAATCGTTTAACAAGTTCAGGATTTAACGTGTTCAATTTTGCAAGTTTGGGAATTAATAGGCACCTCTACAAGTTTAGGAATTAATATTACTCCAAAATATAAGTTCAAGAATTTTTAGAGTTTTTTCCCTTCTTTTTATAACCCACGTAAACCATACAATATATGGTTCCAGCTCTTGATATATATCATACGATATACGACCCACTATAACTTTGTAACATTGATTTGATGGATAATGGGATGGGATATTGATATCGTAATTTACAAATTACAGGCAGCAGCTGATATAATGAGCAGAACAATGTCGAACACCACTATGTCGTTTTCGAACATGATGGGCCCAGTCGAAGAAATAAGTTTCTACGGACATCCAATGGCGTATTTGGCTCCAAGTGTTTATGGTCACCCACACGTTAAGTCGGACCAATGTCATCTTTACGATTTAAGATATGGATCAAGGTTTATATATTCATATTATTATTATTATTTAACTTCGGAATCTGAAATTAATGGTCTTTATTACAGGCGTTGACGATGCATTTCCAGAGCTACCTGGACAAGATGACAATATCTCTAACGGTTGATCCGACGGTCATAACTGATCCTCATCGTCTGTGTGACGACTTGGAGGAATCTCTCCGAAGCTTCAAAGCCGCTGTCGTAGAGAGAGGGTTCGTCCAATAAGTTGGCAAAAGCGTCCAATGGCAATGCCCCTTGGAAGCATATGAATCCAATGTCAATATTTTACCAGTTGGGTTTATAATATGGTTGAGTCCATGTAATTTAACTGTCAGTGTTACCTATTATGTTGTATGGTAATAATTTAAAATTTCATAAGAGGTACCATGTAATTGAATTGTTGCATTGTTACTAAATTACAAGGAATATAATTAAGTGTGGGAAATGTCAGACGGGTTTATTGGTAATTCCATTAAATTTTTTAATTAAAAACACCTTTTAAATACCATAGAGAATATCCCTTTTATTATTATATTAAATTAAACAATTCAATAAATAAAATAATTATTTATTTATTTTGTATAACATACACGTTTTCACACGTCGTTATTGGGCTTGGGGGTCATAGACGAGCGTCTTCCACGGGGAATTCCTCTGATCGTCGGAATCTTCTCCATCGACGGAGTAAAGTACCCTAATGCGTAAGCTGAACGAGCTCTTCTCCGGCGGAGATGACGCCGGAGACACTACCGATAGCTTTCTCGAAGACGGATCCGAAGGCCTCTGTTCTCTCTCCCCGATCCAGGTTTCTCCTCCGATTTCTTCTCAATTTTTGGCGCTCTGAGACTTTTTTACATCCGATTTCTAGGTTCTTTCTCTTCGAGCTTGCCATCGTTTGGTTCCGTCATGGGTATTTTCTCCAATTTTGCAGAGAATGTATGGATTCGCCGCTTCTTTGGCCGCTGGTTTGCTGCTCATGTTTCTGGTACGATTGTTATAGCATATCATTGCCTTGTATTTTTGCTTTCTTCTCCAATTTGATGCATAAACTAGTGATAAATTATCCTAATGGCGTAGAATTAGAAGATTGTTTTTGTCTGTTCGTCAAGCACGAGGATATATAGTTCGATCCTTTCGGAGATTTTTACGCATCCCGTATGGCTTGTTCGTCTTTTTCAATTAAGGGTTTGCATTTCTCACACTTTGGGTGATCGCAATATACTATTCACATCTTCTTTAAGGGACTTGGATGATCATCTGTTGAGTACGAAGCCAGCTTGAGTTTGTATGTCCTTTTCTTCTTCTTCTGCAGTCTTTGATCGTGTTTGTTAAGCCCATCAAATTTGCACTGCTCTTTACGTTTGGCAATGTGCTCGCTGTTGGAAGGTACGTTAACTCGACTTATTGAGCAGAACGAATCTGAAAGATTTGAATTGCGACATTGTCACTGCGTTTGCATTCTTGGATGACCAATGCTTTGATGATTTTTGGTCGTTCACGAACCCATTTCCGTGCCTGTGATGAAACTAATTAGCGTAATCATTGTGTTTTGTAATACTTCTTTTGTTTCATCGCTAGTAGAGACCAATGTTCTGGTTTTACATCTTTGAAATTTGTTAGATGAAGCCTATAATCGGAGAATCCTTCGGTCTGTTCGCATGAACGCCACTAATCGAACTTATAGTCGAAGCCACATAACAAATTGACAGTGCATTCGAGTGATCAAAGTATCTCCTAGCAATTCGATTAGCTTCTGATTATTTCTTTGGTGATCTCTACAAAAGAAAACATATCATTAGCCTTGTAGACATTTAGCTTTGTGGAATTCTATACAAAGAATCAATGTCTAAAACTATATGGATGTCCCACTGTTGCTAGAATAAATATGACTGCTCTCCTTTTACTATCGAATTCGGATATTTCTGTTGTCAAATAAGAATCTTGTGATGTTCTCTTCATTTAATCTTTTGCCATTTCTACCTCCACAATGCTTTTTTTGAAAAGCTCACGAGATGTTTCTTTGGCAGCACAGCCTTCCTCATGGGACCTGAGCAACAGCTAAATATGATGTTCGACTCTTCTCGTGTCTATGCTACTGCCATTTACCTTGGATCTGTCGTGGTCTCACTCATTTGCGCTCTCTGGGTAAGTTCTGGCACCCTCTTATGAAAATCCCAAAAGGCCGTTGGTTCCAATCTGGGCAATGTTAGAAGTCAGGGTGATTTTCTCATAGTCTTGCATCCGGTGAATGATAATACTAATCTTCAAAATTCGTAATCTTCTGAAAGCTTTTCCCATTTCCTCTTGCAGATTCACAGCAAGATTTTAACAGTACTTGCGATCATAAGCGAGATTTGTGCTCTTATTTGGTATGTTCAATTCTTAAACTCCAACTAAAAAACTATATACTGGCCTGTAGGGGAGGGCATGGTTCATATTGGGAAATATTTTGGAGTTTGTGATCCAAATTATACGATCTTGACACGATATGGGGGCATTGAATATATTTCAGGTACAGCCTCAGTTACATTCCATTTGCTCGGAGAATGGTATCTGAATTGATGATACGCTTATGTGACACTGAGCTATAGTCGTATCGATGACGAACCCAGTTCACAAGACATCATTTCGGGAGTGTTTCCAACTGAAAAACAGTCGTTTGATTCTTCATTTTGGTCTTTTTTCACTCGATCTTGTGTTTATTCTAACATGTGAATCAGCTGTTGTGTTGTTTGAGACGAGTTCTCGGGCATTTGCTTGAGATCGAGACGTCTCCGGACATGGGAATTGAACTTTCGTGTGCAAAATTTGATCGGTACGTCGGTTGATGCAAGTTTCTTATGCGTTACAATATTTTTTTCTTCTGTTCTTTGCTGACATTACAGTTGTCGTTGCAGCCGCCATTTTAGTAGATTTGAAACCATAAGGAAGATAGAGAGAGCATAAGACACAGACTGGATTTAATATTTTATTTATTCGGAGGATGAACAAAGCCTTCCAACTCCATGAAACCATCCTCAGAAACAACCTCCCAGCTGCAAATTTACACGTAGAAATGATAACTTCAGATTTCTATGGAAAACACAGATTTGCTAATTTTACCGTTTTAACAAAAAAAAAAAAAAAAAAACAGATTTGCTAACTTAACCAATTCAACTATTTTACGTATTTTTTTTCATATTTGGAAAATACCCAAAATCATATTTTTGTTTTCCTAGTTTACCAAATTTACTATCACGCCAATTCTTCGGCTTTATCCATTGCCCTGAGTAGAACCAATTTAGTAAATTGGATATAGTAATCTAAGATATTGTGGCCTTTACCATTATGGCTTCTATCTCCTTGTCGGAGAGAGGAGTGCGTTTGGGCTGAACCGAAGCTTTGCCTCCGACAGCAGTGTTCTTCGGCGGCGCCGGAACTTCCGAACTCGCCGTCACATTTCGCCGACGATCCTCCACCGCCGCCGGAGACCCACTTGATCCTCCTGCTGTCGTAAAAAAAAAATTCAGGTAAAAAAATCAACAAAAACAAAACAAAAGTAAATAATAATATGGGGTAAGAGAACTGTGAGAAACCCACAAAATTTTCAGAAAAAAAAAAAAAAAGACTTCAGAGGGAGTAATTGGAAAATGGCATCTCATAAAGCAACATAACAATAGAGAATCCGCAGATAAATAGAGTAATATATATATATATATATAGAGCAAGTGAAACCTGAAGAAGGTGGAGAGGATGAAGATTTGGAGTGTCTCTGGGGAAATCTAATACGCGGAATTCTCTTCATCTCCTCTCTCTCTCTCGCTTTGTTTCGTTGATATTTCTTCCTTGGGACGGAGGTCTTATCTGTTATACCACGAATATTAATAAAGAATGGGCTTTGTGGGCCTCTTGATGTGGCCCATCTGTTCCTTTCTCACTCCAATCTAGACGATAAATATATGTATGTATGCATGTATGTAAATATTAGTTTTAAAAAATTCTTACAATATATCTATGCAAAAACAAATTCTTAAAAAAATCTATGCAATATCTGAACTCATATCGCTGTGCAATAAGGCTAGCATCCCCTGTATTTCAATGGAGCTCGGGTGCTTATTACCAGCGGCAACAAAGACATGGACTTCTTCTCCAATCTGTATCCAGCTGCAACCTGGTTTTTTCTCTATCCCTTTCTCCTTCATCAGCCCCCTCACCTTCAGTACCTCCTCCCACCTCCCTTCAACGGCATGATCGTTCGATAATCTCACGTAATTCCCCGAGTTATTAGGCTCTAATTCAAGCAGATACCTCGACAGGTATTCGACGAGCTTCGTCTTACGTTGCTCTTTGCAAGAAGCAAGCAAAGATCCCACCATCCGTGCATCCGCCCGGTACGGCATTTCGGAAACCAGCTCAAAAGCTTTGTCTAGTTGCCCGGACCGGGCAAGAAGATCAACCATTAGTCCATAATGTTCCATGCAAGGTTTCACTCCGTGTTTCGATACCATGCCCGAGAAAATCTCCTCGGCTTCCTTAACCATCCCTACATGGTTACATGCGGTCAGGACAGTCGTAAGGGTTATGCTGTCTGGTTTCACGCCCATTCCTTCCAGGCCTCTGCATAGTGCAATGGCTTCCTCTGCTTTACCATGCAATGCATAAGCAGAGATCATTGCGTTGTACAGAGGCAACTCCATCCACTGCTTAGCTCTGAAACTGAAAACCCTCTCTGCTTGATTTATACTTCCACATTTCGCGTACATGTTTACCAAGGAAGTTGCTAACGGAACCGAATGGAAATGCTGATGTCTTAAAACATACCCATGA
>NW_010966459.1:673728-705908 GCF_000463585.1 Tarenaya hassleriana
GACGTAATGACGCTACATTCGCGCAAGCTGAAAGAGCAATAGTGATACTGAAGGCGTTTGGTCTCACCCCGGCTTCTTGCATTTTTCCGAGAAACAGTATCGCCTCCTCACTGCATCCATTTTGTACCAAACCACTCATCATAGTAGTCCATGTGACTGTATTAGGGTTTACCCCCGATGATTCCATCTGCAAGAACAAGTTCTCCGCCTCATCCGTTTGACCATTCCTGAGAAAACCCAGGAGGACTGAATTCCACGATGCTACATTCGGAGGCACGCTCTCTAATTGCATCTTATAAAACAACCTCAAAGCCTCTCCACTATGACCCAACTCTGCATAAGCTGCCAGTAAGGTATTCCATAGCACGAGATCTCTCTGTATCGTGGAATCGAACACTTTTCTCGCATCCATGACTCTGTCACATTTGGAATACATATCCACTGCAGTGCTCGCTAAAACCGCATCAGATTCAAGATTGTTTCTGATGCAGTAACAGTGAGCTTCTTTTCCAAGTTTGAAGTTCCTAGTACAAGCTGCTGCTACCATTAGTGATGCCAAAGTAACACAGTCGAATCTTAAAGCCTCTAACCTCATCAATTTGCACATATGAATTGCATTTTCGACGAGTCCATGTTTCACGTGCCCTGAAATAAGCAAATTCCACGTTACCACATCTTTTCCAACCATTCTCTGGAAGATCATCTCAGCATACTCGATCAAACCAACTTTGCAGTAGAAGTTCAAGATGGAAGTGCCCAGAATGTTATCCAGTTCCAAGCCATTAACAATGGCAACAGCATGACACTGCATTCCCTCTTCCATGCCTTCCAAATTGGCCGAAGCAGACAAGAAACTGGAGATAGTGACACGAGTTGGCTCGACACCTTCCCTTCTCATATCACCAAAAAGCCGAATCACTTCCTCGTTCATGCCATTTTGGACATAAACCACCATCATCGTGTTCCAGGCAATCACATTTCTCTCAGACATATCATCGAACACGTATCTAGCATCATTCAAAGCACCGCATTTCCCGTACATATCGGTCAAACTGCTCGCCACAAACACACAATCGTCAAGAGCTAGTTTCACCACATACCCATGAACGCCTCTGCCAATTCGAGTCCATTGCAAAGCACCACACGCCTTACAAGCATTTGGAAACACGAAATTGTCCGGAAGAATCCCATTTTCTAACATTTCGACAAAACCCATCAAGGCTTCTACGGCAAGACCAAGCCTGCACTTCAACCCGATAATGGCTGCCCAAGAAAACACATTTCGGACCCTCAATTTCGAGAAAAGAGCTTCCGCAACCTCAAGAACATCACATTTCGCGTAAAATATTACCAGTTTTGTCTCGATGTACTCATTCCTAGAGTAGAAATCGCCGTTCTTGAGAATCCGAGCATGGATTTGCTGACCCGTTCGCAGTGCTCGCTCGTAAACGCATCCCTGGAGGAGTTCGCCGAATATTTCAGGCCCAATGCGAAGGTTTCTAAAACCCATCTCTGTGACCAAATCCACAGCTTCTTGGACCAGACCATTTTTGCAGAAAGACGAAACGCGGTGAAAGTAAGATGTGTGGTGATGATTCTCGGGAGGTTTCAATAGTTTGGTTTGCGAAATGTTGGCAGCCTTTTCCGAGATTGGATGTGGAAAACTAGTCGGGATTTGGTTGAAAGCAAGAGCAGCCATGGAAACATTGAGATGACCGAAGACGATGAGGTTTTTATCTGAAGAAGGTAAAAGGAGAGATTTTTTTTTTTTTCAAACGGATAAGCTGATAAATAAAATTGTGTTGGGTTCGTTACTAGGCCCCACTAAGAAATTTTATTTATTTATTTTTTCTTATTGAACCTTGCATTTTATTTGCCCACTCGTCTCCTCGAGACTCTTGCCAAAATTTCCTGGAAAATCTGGGATTTTCTATCCAAGAAAACGTTTAAGAAATAAGATTCTCTTGCTAAAGGTTCCTTTGTTTTTATGTTTATATACACATTTTTGCATGTATTGATCTGATTTGCAACAAATTGAAATCGAACGGGATATGCACCTCCAAATCGTCGGTCTCAGACATGTGAATGTGATGATGATATAAAATGAAATATCAAAGTACAGAAAAGCACGTATGACTAATAAACATATGAAATTGCGTGTGGTCAAAGACTCAACCTTTTCACTCTCTCAGCTCTGTCCGACAAGAACATCCTTGTACGAATTTGTCCCCGTCCGTGGGGCGGCAGCAGCAGACGTGGATGCTGCCAAAGGAGCCGCTTTGGTTTCTTCTTCCATCTTTCTTATCCTTTCTTCTTCGACGACGAGAGGATGGTAGCCTTCTCTTTCTTCGAGAAGACGGTCTTGTGCTCCGCCCCTTAGCTTCTCGAGCCGGAGTCCGATGATCTGTACGAAGTTGAAAACCTTAATGACGTTCATCAACCCTCCGAGGAAGAAACATATGCCTCCCGACATGCCAAGCCACACCCATGTCTTCCCCTGCACCATTTTCTCACTTAACTTTATATGCTGCTTCTACGTCAATGAAACTTCATTATCTTCAGCAAAGCGTATAGAGACGTTTTCGAATATATGTACTTACGAGCAACTTCAATCCACGGTGGTGCGAGGCGGATTGCTCGCGGGTGTTGAGAATGGCAGCGACAAGAAACAGGACAGATCCAACCAAGAAAGGGATATGAACACACTGCTGCAGAATCTGGACATGCCCATCGGCTCTCTCGTAGATTTGGCACGAGTTGTGGACCGAACCTATCATCCACAATACGGGGCCAGCTATAAGCATGTTCAGCGCGTGCTTCTCCTGTCCATCGCCGCGTTTTGTCTCTGCCTGAATACTTATCAAAATGTACATATTACAACATAAACTCAAGTCTATCCTATCATGGATATTACAGATTGAGATGAAAATTACCTGATAGAAAACGAAGAAGATCCCCAAGAAGAAAACAATGGAACCGGCAATGTGAAACAGAGGAACGGCAAACTCCACGAGAGCAAGTTGCAGATCATACTCCATCAACCTTAGCCTGAAATCTCATAATTAAGCAATATGCCCCAAAACTCAACGATTGTTCCCATCCTAAACTATGTAATGAAACTAAACCCATTTGAATATGAGTTAATACCAACACAAATCACATATATATGACATCGTTGTCACGACAGAAACTGGTACGGTCTATGATTACAAAGACAAATTCATGATCATTGAGAATACCGGTAATCGATTCCGGCGAGATGAGCGAAGAGATCATGGGCGTTCACCACCGAGATGATAGCGAGAGCGAAGAGAATAAGGACGAGGCCGGATCTTGGCTCCAACGAGAATCCGGCGGCGATGAAGCCTCCGATGAGAACGACGGTGGAGAAAACATAGAGCCCGGCGTTGATGTACTCCGCACGTTGTCTCCCCAGCCGAGGACCGTATGTCCTAATCTCCCGCGCCGTCGCAAGCTTCACCATATCTGAAGAGTCTCTCGTCTTCTGAACGAACGGGAGAGAAGAGAGAAGAGAGAGAAAGAAGAGAGAGAGAGTGTGTTTTACGAACGTGGCTTCGTGCATGGGGTGCTAATATTTGGGTACGTGGCATCTTGACTTTGTAAAAACGGCGAGTGGTTTTTGTTTCGTTTGACTGTCTTGAAATAATTTATTATTTATATAATAACGAGTCATTATTCAAATACTTTTTACAGTGTATTTGGATAATATTTCTGTTTGGAAATATTTTTTTTCCTGACTTCTCGCCTTCTCGGGTTCCCCTACTGTGTAATTAGTTAATAACACTATCTGATGTGTACATTTCCATCCCCGTTGATCTTTCACGGAACAGTTTGTTACCGTTGGATCTTTCTGGAAAATACAAGTTTTGGTATATTGGCATTCTCCCACTTATTTTGACTTAATTGCACAAATGGTTCGGTAGATTTAGATTTATCATTTTGTACCTGCCGAAGAAATAGCTCAAGATAGATAGTCTACATTTTTTAAAGTAAAAAGGAGCATAAAATATTCTTATATACATCAAATTTATTACAAAGAATAGTACTTTCCCCCAAAAACAAACGATCAATAAACAAGAATCATATTTTTCCGATCTAT
This sequence comes from Tarenaya hassleriana, assembly GCF_000463585.1. Classification (NCBI taxonomy): domain Eukaryota; kingdom Viridiplantae; phylum Streptophyta; class Magnoliopsida; order Brassicales; family Cleomaceae; genus Tarenaya; species Tarenaya hassleriana. The sequence continues at coordinate 677,849 of NW_010966459.1, forward strand.
GGCTAAGTATTAATATATGATACGTTTTTTAATTCCTTGGAAAATAGCAAAAATCTTTTTTTCTTGGGTAACTGAATAGCAAAAAACTTTTCAAACCATTTCTGAATTTTTCATAAGAATGATATTCTAATATCCTTCAGTAACATATATATATATATATATATATATATAATTATGTCCCGATTTTTAAATCTAATAGAAACGAAGAAGAAGTATCATTTCCTTTGAATAAATATTTGTTTCTTCTATAATTTTTTATTTAATAACAAAAGAAGAGACGAAAGAGACAGTCTCTATAGGTAAATGTTCTCGATCGTGAATGTGACAACACCACGATCCGGAAACCTTTGGGGGTATATGCTCTGATTCGTAAACATATAACTGTGGATCGAAATTTTGGTAGGGGGTGAATGGAACAATGTCGATTAGCACGCAAATCGAATCTTATTTAACAATCAATATATATATATATATATATTCAACATCTAAAAAGTTAAATAAAAATAATTGAAACACAACCATTTTATCAACTCCAAAATATTTGATTCGTACACGGAAATTTATTGACGTGCAGGGTTTACAATCTTGCTCTCTTGTAAATAAGAACACGTGACTAGAAATTTAAATTGGTCGGTACCAATCCGTACAAATACATTAATTATCCGTACATCATGGGATATTTTCTAATTTATTACCGTTACCGTTGCAATCGTTATCGTTTGGTTTCTCGGTTGTATTATCCTCGTCACATTTCCAAATTAATTTAACTGAACAATGAAATCTGCTATTCCATTATAAATAAAACATATCCATTAAGACAGAACAACTCAACCACCCATCCACAAAAGTACCCAGAACATACACACACATAGAAAATGCGTATGCACATGCATGTATTACATTTACATGACAATTGATACCACTCAGAACTCAGAAGGTGTCATTCAAACACAAGTTTTGAGTTGCCCTTAATGCCGAGAGGACAACCTATGAAATTCGGAGCCTGTGATCATTAAAATAAAATAAAAAGTCAACAATTTAAATGTTAGGGATATATATAACAATAAATGGACAGATTTTCCATATGCATTTTCATTTATTGACAATTTTTAAGTTGTTCAAAATTACTAAACTTGCATTAATAAGGTATAAAAACATAAACATAATAACAAAATTAAAATTAACGATTACCGCAATGAAGAGATCTTTGCTGAGTAATCCATAAAGCATCCAAGTGAAGCTTGTGAGGAAAGTGAAGACTGATAGGTGCAATGGCATGAACTCCACGCTCTTCGTCCTCACCACTTGCCTCTGTACAGTAACACATGCCACATAAGTGTGTGTATATATATATAACATGCATGCATGATATCTTGGCTTATAATTATAGACCGGTTTAGTTTGGTTTAATTACAAAGGATAGGGTTGAATTTAAGTATTAATGTGAACCGATGACTCACAATGGCGACCAGTGGAGAAGCATACATAGCGACGCAGACCGCGTCGCCGATGCTGCCTACAAACGCCTTGCGAAGGCGGTGATCGTGGAACGCAAACGTCGTGATCGCCCCAATGCCGCATGCCAGCAACAGCAGTGGCACCACCGTCAATATTATCTGAATCTGTATATATACATGTATATAAAGATATGATACATATCATCAATATGTCGTGATTCTTGTAATAGGAATCGGATAATGATCAGAATATGGGGTACGTATAGACGTACTCTGGCACGAGAGGAGGCGAGAGAGAAGAAGATGGAGACGAAGGAGAGCTCGAGAGTAAAGCCAATGCAACCGATGGTGATGAGAGAGAGATTTTCCAAGCCACGGCTGACGACCGGAAGACCGTACCACATCCAGAGCAGACACGTCATCATCGTCACTATGTACGGTATGCACGAGAAATCTCCCGTGCTCCTCTTCTTTATCATCTTTATGAACGTTAATCTGTTTATATATGTATCAAATTACAATCACGCTAACTTAGAGATATGTGGAAACCCTAATATGAAGTACAACAAAGAAATGAAAGTTCTGTAGTTTTCATGCATACGTTTGCTGCTATATATGTACGTGTCGAGATGCAATCGGATTATGGAATCTTGCGTCGATCCAAATTACCACATTTTCTATAACGAATTTCCATAACGGTGGGTGTAAATCCAGTTTTCTTGTATTCATATTGAAGATGTACTCAATGCATAGATATATATACTTAATACACACGTAAAAAGTGACGCAACGTATTATGTGTATTAATTTCACAATTTCATTTTAATTTTTTTTTGTTGACGAGAATCAGCAAAAACAAATATCAGAAACCATGTAAGAGTGGAGTGACATACACGGGTGATGAATAGAGCATCAACGACGCCGCATTCGCTGCAGAGGACAAAACAAAACCCGCATCACAACGTGAGAACGATATAACACTATATATATATATATGTATATAACATAGTAAACTTCGTACGAGTGTAACATCTATTTTCAATGAAGGAACAATCAATACATGGTGTTTGATCATTAGCTACATATACATACATATATATATATATATACGAGTAACACAAAACATGTGGAGCATTCGAATGGGGAGAGAGAGAGAGGGGGGAGGGAGATTTTTTTTTTTTTGTCATACCCAAAATTCCAAAGGCTAAGCGCAACCTTTCTTCCATAGTTCCAAAGAATCGAAGAGGTTTGCGTAACTAGTTATGTATGTGCCTATGGGTTGTGTGTCTATGGTTATATATAGACATATATATATATATATAGACATATATATATATATATATATGTCGTGCATAGTGGAATTACAAGTTTGGATAAGACATATAATTCGAGTGGAGGAAATATAATATATCACCAAATAATAATAATAATAACAGTAATAATCATTAGAATATTTGGAGTGGAGGATGCGACGGAAGCGCACTAATCGGCTGCCAAATCAGAATTGCATAATTTTCTTGTCTGTGGTGTGGTGTGTGTGTATATGTATGTATGTATGTATGTATGTATGTATGTATATATATGTGTGTGTATGTATATGTATATGTGTGTGTGCGGATACTGTAGAGGTGATCTCACGAAATATTCGATGCCATGATTGATTCTAGAGACAAAAAAAGGTGAGGCAATAAAATATTTGTATTCAAATGTGTGTTCATGTTCGAGTGCATATTATATATAAAACCCTAGAAATCCCTTAAACATGACTCATGAGACAACATACATGATATATGTCTAGTGGATCCTGGAATCTATGGAGAATCCAACCACTGTCTCCATTTGTGACGTAAGGAGCTTTAGAACCTCATGATATTGATATTTGACAATACTATAATGGAACCAATTGAAATCAAATACTAATTTGGTTATTAATGTTTAAAATCCGAATTATCTGTAAACTACACCGAATAAAACAAATTTAACTGTTTATCCATCCATATATTATTACCTATCAATATCCAGTATACTCTATATCTAAACCGAATCGAATTGTTCGTCCACCCGTCATTTATAGATATGGAAACACGACCAAAAAAAAATATGGATACGGATCTTATTCTTTCCCGATTATTTTTCTTCTTTTCGTTTTTTAAACTTTGTTTTTATGCTTTTTACTGAAACTATTCCCACGGGCCACGACTGTTATACCAAATATATATATGCATGTATATGTATGTATTTTTTCCATTTTTATCTTTAGGAGCTATAGAAAAAGATACTTGAATTAAATAGACATGCATGGTCCTTTTCGGGTATAATTATAATATATTGGTTCTCAAATACGACATACATTTTTTACAATGTATGTCCAAAATAGATTAATTATGTCTATTCTAGTATTCTCGATTTGACTAGTATGTCTATTCTAGTATTCTCGATTTGACTAGTCTATGGAAAGAGAATACGATAAAAAAAAAAAAACGTAGAGTTTTTTTTTTTTTTTTTTTTTGATAATAAAGAGGTTCACGAAAAGTTAATAGTCAGAATCCAATGAAATGATGTTATCATCAGAATATTATTATCAACCATTATAATCGCTCCATTCAAACATTTTCAGAACATTCAAATTATCCAAAATAATCAAATATTTGATTAAAATCATTTTTTGTAATCACTCACTACGGGCGAGAGCCATAAGGTGTTTCGATGGATTAATAAATGTCTAAAGCCTTAAAATTAGTGACGTATTAAGGATTTCGAGAAAGGATATGAACACAAAATCAATGTGATTAAGCAAGTGGGTGGACAAGTGCGCGTATGACAAGGAAGGCCAACCGAGGGAGTGCGAGTGGAACGATGATTAAGCATTTGTCTAAACCCTGATTAGTTTGAGGATTAATTAGATTTAATCGAGGATTTGCGATCTCGGAAAGGACTAGTAGCAGACAAAAGCCGTGAGCAGTTCTTGATGTTGGATGATTATTCATCCTGAGAGGGATGTGACGTGTGAGCTTTTGTCTATGGCCTCTAAGCTCATTTATATATATATATATATATAGAGAGAGAGAGAGAGAGAGGTGAGGGGAGAGACCATGCATATTTCAAATCTGTATGGAAACCAGAGTTGCAAATGATGATAAGATGTTTCAGTTTGTCCGAAGAAGAAACGTCCAATGAAGACTCCAGTTTCATTAGAAAGTCTTTAACCTTCCCAAAGAAATATGAAAATCAAAATACAAGTAAACAAACTAAACCGAACCCAGTTAAACTAAACCAAAACAAACCGCGTTCGATTCCAGCATAGACGCCGGATACCACCGGAATGCCCAAAAACCTCTTGATTCCAGGACGCTCAAGCACTGCAGCAAAAGAATTAACGCAAGAAGAACATCAGACTGGTAGAGCTAGAAAGTGATGGAGAGTTTAGAATACACACTTATTCGCTATTGTTACCACATGAACTGATAAGAGAGAAGAGAGCCGAGGTAATCCAGACGCAATGTACGGCCTGCACCTCATGTAAAATCAATATATGAAATATGCTTTTGAGATTTGATATCCCTTTTTTTCATGAAGATTAACATCACCTTTGGCAACGTCATCGACCCTATAGCTACGAGAATCGCCAAACACCGGCCCATGTCACCGGCTAGACAAAGCCGCGGGAACCCTTCAAAGCCTTTTATCGCACCAAACTGAGAAGATTAAAATTCAAGGGAAACCATGAGGAAATGTATCATCAAGATCTTGGATTTTTTTCCCTCAACTGTCGAATCGAAAAAAAAAACAGTACCTCTGCAGCAATGAAGACAGTCAATCCTGATAGAACTGGAAGAATGCCTGAAGCATCCATAGTTGCGAGATCAGTGAACCATAATGCACCACCGGTTTTGAAGGATGATATATTCCCTGCCATAGCATAAGTCTGGGAAGAGAAAGCGGTCGGTGATCACAATCAGAGACACACTTGCCAAAATAGATGCTCGGACAGAAAAATGTTCTTACAGCTAGTGACATGGCAATCAGAGCAGGATACTGGATCAGCAATTGAATGGGAATGAGAAGGGTTCTGAGATGACAAACTCCTCCAAGAGTATATAACCTCAGCCAAAAAACAAGTGTCTCAAATCTTAGGTCTGATATATGAGAAAATACAAAACAAACATGAACGAGGTCTGATGCAGCTGAGCTAAACTAATAAATAGACTGTCGAGGCATACAAGCAAGAGATTCAGCTACAGACAGTTTTGGAGAAGGACTTATTCATAACCATGGTGTATGAGATGTTGCCCGGTAACTAATACGTATCATGGAATATGGACTAACACAGCAGTTTTATATGTATTAATGCTGAAGAAGCTAAAAGAATAACCCAAGGAGACTGATAAACAGTTCCTCAAGTCATCCTTCCGTGTTCCCCTCCTCCTAATGCACGTAAAAGATCCTTACTTCTGAAGCACATCATTTGCCCTTCTAGCGTTTTCGGTAACAGTAACTGGATCCATGCCCTGGTTTAAAAGGAATAAAAGAAAACAAGAGAGGAAGATGAAGAAGTCAAAGCTAATATCCAGGTAAAGAAGCTTTTTTTCAAGTCCTATGGTTCAAATATCAGCAAATGGGCACTTTCGAAGTAGCAACGTTAAAGTACCATGGTTCGAATCTCTGAGTCAGGTAGCTTGCGTATTGCAACTATCTGCATGACCACAGAATGACTACAAATGAGAAAAACTATACGACAAAAGAAAAGAGCAGACAATAAGTAGGTAAACACCCCAAAAGATGCAAAATTAATTTAACTGAACAATGAAATCTGCTATTCCATTATAAATAAAACATATCCATTAAGACAGAACAACTCAACCACCCATCCACAAAAGTACCCAGAACATACACACACATAGAAAATGCGTATGCACATGCATGTATTACATTTACATGACAATTGATACCACTCAGAACTCAGAAGGTGTCATTCAAACACAAGTTTTGAGTTGCCCTTTAACGTAACTAGAACAAAACAAGTCTTATGGCTTACTATGACCTAAACAAAGAACTGCTAGTTTCTCCAAAAAAAGGGTTTTTTCCTTCTCAGCATATAAGATGGCTTTAAGGAAACACTGTTTAAAAAGAGAGAGCTTTCCTTTTCATACCATTTTGTACGAAATGAGTCTGAGGTTACCAATCATGAGTGGGATTGTCACTCCTCGTATCAAAAGTGTTGTCAGGACAATGGAAGCCCACCTGTGAAAATTGTGATCGTTCCAAAACAATATGAATACACAAAGTCCAAGATCGTAACAAAGCATCCTCATTTCTAACTTTTGACAGAATACACGTCAAGACCATTTCATACCAACAAACTTGAAGGAGATTCCAAGCAGAAATTAATTGTCTATCAGGTTATAACCACATGCCTTCGAGGGAAGGGGTTTTCATACAGATGCTAACTTCTTCATCCACGACTTTAGTCACTGGCAACTGGCTGTTTCATATTTCTAAGTCTAAAATTTCTGACAGATAACAAGCCCTAAATTTTTTTGAGCCATCAAAACGCCATTTAGGCTAATGTCTACTGTTACTCACCATCAACCCTTTGCAGGCAGACAACAAGAAACACAAACTCTACAGTAAGACCTCTTCAGAATTCTTACCAGTTCAAACCAGTGAAAGAATGCACCATGTCAATCAAATTCTGAGCAGCTGCAACAGGGATGGTACAATCACTAGCTGCCTCAGCGAGTTCGTTGGCCAGAGTAGCATGAGAAGCTGCGTTTTCCAGTGTAGAACTGGTAATGGCTTCCGCCATGTCATTCATGCCATCGGGTTCATCTGAACCAGCACCATGGGCAGTTGACATAGGACGATACAAAGCGAAACCCAGAGGAGAGGATAGAGGAGAATTTGAATATCCTCTCAGATTTCGAGAAAAAACTGAATTGCTGCAGAAACACCGTTGAAACGAACTATGGTAACTTCGTTGCCATGGAGCTTGAAGGAAACACTTCCTTCCATGATCATCGTCGAGAGGAATGGCACAGCTGTGCGATGGCCGGTAGCGATGACTACGTAACAAGGACCTGATTGCCAAGCTACGTCTGAAGGCCATAGCGGAATCTACTCAAAACCTGTAACAGCAGCAACATAGAATAGAGAGTACGAAGAACAGCAGCATCACGCGAATCAGTGAAGAAGATGATGAATTGCAGGAACCCAAAAATCAATGAGAAAAAAATATAGTGTTTCCACACACACACAAAAAAAAAGAAGCAAAACAGTAACTACGGTCATCCAGTTCACTGAAATTACGGACATAACAATTTCTACGAGTCACAAAGCCTATAAACCCTAACTCGGACTCTTGCTTGAGAGAGAGACACTGATACAAAGGCCAAAACCCCCATTTACACTGCAACGACACCGAAACGAAACTGAGAGAACAGGAGAAAGAGACCCGTACCTGTTTCGAAAGCTCCAGCGACGGAGAAGCCAAGAGGGCGAAAACGCAGCGTTTCGCAGGACGAAAAGATTTTGTGAGCACAATGAAGAGATTTTGTGCCCACAATGATTCTTGAAGATGATTTGTACGAAATCTGATGATCACCATGTGCGCTTGGAGAAATTCGAAAGCGACAAAAATTGAAAGATTTTTGGAGCAATTTTCGGAATTTCGGTTACGATTCTCTGAGGGAGGTTTGTTGCCCGTACCCAGAATTTGGAAAAAAAAAAAAAAAAGAAACCCTAAATTTGGGTACCCAATCCCGCCCGCGACGCATACCCGATTGAACAGTGATTTTAGAAACATCCCAAATTTGGATTCTGATAATAATTTTTCGAATCGGATAATTAGCACGTGACATTAATCAAATTACAGTTTTACTCTTATTTAATTATGTTGAAAAATCTAAAACTAAATTCTAGTTCCCATTTCCACAAAGATTACCAGCTGTAGCGATTGGTTCTTACGTTACGCGTGTATCATTCATGTTTCGTCCATCATCTCGCCCGGCCGATAATGATATACCCAATACTCAGATCCTTTTGAAGCAAGTCCATCGTTATATTGGCACGATGGATGAAAAGCCCATAATCATATATTTGATTTTGGCGGGAAACTGAATGATGAGGTTGTTGACCATTATATATATATATATATATATAGAGAGAGAGAGAGAGAGGTGAGGGGAGAGAGAGAGAGAGCAAAGACCATACATATTTCATATCTGTCTAGAAACCAGAGTTGCAAATGATGATAAGATGTTTCAGTTTGTCCGAAGAAGAAACGTCCAATGAAGACTCACTCCTCACATAACTTGTGATACAAGCAAGTGTAATGCCACTACTTCCTCATATTCATTCACTATTATCTTCAGTAGCTCCGTTATCTTAAAAGAGTGCGTTAACGGGATATATTGGGGAATATAAGGAGCATCCAAATACTTCATCACTCGAGGACGCCTCGAGACTGCAACCATCGTCATCATCATCATTAACATAGACGAGAGTGAAGTGGGAGAGAGGATGAGAAATCACACTAAAGAACTCACCGAGAGGAGGAGAGTGGAATGCACCATGTCAATCAAATTCTGAGCAGCTGCAACAGGGATGGTACAATCACTAGCTGCCTCAGCGAGTTCGTTGGCTAGAGTAGCATGAGAAGCTGCGTTTTCCAGCGTAGAACTGGTAATGGCTTCCGCCATGTCATCCATGTCATCGGGTTCATCTGAATCAGTACCGCAGGCAGTTGACAAAGCGAAACCCAGAGGAGGGGATAGAGGAGCATTTGAACATCCTCTCATATTTTGAGAGAAAACTGAATTGCTGCAGAATCTCTGATGAAAAGAACTGTGGTAACTCTGTCGCAGTGGAGCTTGAAAGAAACACTTCCTTCCATGATCATCGTCGAGAGGAATGGCAGAGCTGTGTGATGGTCGGTAACGACCCACAATACAAGGACCTGATTGACAAACTATGTCTGAAGTCCATAGCAGAATCTACTCAAAACCAAGAACATCAGCATTACCTGAATCAGTGATGAAGATGATGAACTGCAGGAACCTGGAAATCAAAGAGAAGAAAATAAGGTCATCCACTCTTCTGAAATCTACGGACAACTATTTCAAAGAGGAAGTGATTTTGTATGCACTATGATGCTCGAAGGTTATTTGTACGGATTCTGATGATCACCACGTACATGCCTGTTCTCGGACAAAAACTGAAAGGGAAATTGAAAAACCTTTGGGGAAAGTATTGGAATTTCAGCTACCACTCTGCGAAGGAGGGTCGTGGAAAAATCTTGTGGGAGAATGCTCACCTCAATCTTTTTTTCAAGTGTTTGCATTAGAGAGTGACAGCTACATTTGACCGTTCCGAAAGAAATCTCGAAATCAAAATACAAATAAAAGAACTAAACCCGTCTCGATTACACCAAACCAAAATAACCGGCGTTGGGTTTCAGCACAGATGCCAGATACCACCGGGATGCCCAAAAACTTCTTGATTCCCGGACGCTTAAGCACTGCATCAAAAGAATTCACGCAAGCAGAACGTCAGATTGGTAGAGCTAGAAAGTGATGGAGAGTTTAGAATACACAGTCGCTGTTATTACCATGTGAACTGATAAGAGAGAAGAGAGCCCAGGTAATCCAGAAGCAATGTGTGGCCTGCACTTCATGTAAAACCATATATGAAATACACTTTTGAGATTTGACATCCTTTTCTTTCATGAAGATTATTAACATCACCTTTGCCGCCGATATCGAACATATAGCCATGAGAATAGCCAAACACCGGACCACGTTGGGACCCTGACGAAATGGCAGGAACTGTTCAAAGCCTTTCATCGCACGCTGGCCTTTCATCACACGCTGGAAAGACTAAATTTTAAGGGAAACCATGAGGAAATGTATCATCAAGATCTTGGATTTCCCCCAACTGTCAAATCGAGCAAAACAGTACCTCTACATCAATTAACAGAGTCAATCCCAATAAAACTGGAAAGATGCCTGAAGCATCCATAGTTGTGAGATCAGTGAACCATAATGCACCACCGGTTTTGAAGGAAGATATATTCCCTGCCATATCATAAGTCTGGAAGAGAAAGCGGTTGGTGCTCACAATCAGAGACACACTTGCCAAAATAGATGCTCGGATCGGACGAAAAATGTTCTTACAGCTTTTGACATGGCAGCCAGAGCAGTATACTCGATCGGCACTACAATGGGGATGAAAAGGGTACTGAGACGACAAACTCCTCCAGGAGTATATAACCTCAGGCAAAAAAAAAAGTGTTTCCAAGATTAGGTATGATATATGAGAAAATACAACATGAAAACATGAAAGAGGCCTGATGCAAGTTTGAGCTAACCTAATAAACTTGACTGTCAGAGGCATACAAGCAAAAAATTCAACAACAGGCAGTTTTGCAGAAGAACTTATTCATAACCATGATGTATGAGATGTTGCCAAGTAACTAATACATATCATGGAATCCGGACTAGCACCAGTTTTATATGTATTAGTGCCGAAGAAACTAAAAGAATAACCCAAGGAGACTGATAAACAGTTCCTCGAGTCATCCTTCTGTGTTTCCCTCCTCCTAATGCAAGTAAAAGATGCTTACCTCTGAAGCACACCATTTGCACTTCCTGCGCTTTCAGCAACAGGAGCTGGATCCATGCCCTGGTTTAAAAGGAATAAAAGAAAACAAGAGAGGAAGATGAAGAAGTCAAAGCTAATATCCAGGTAAAGAAGCTTTGTTTCAAGTCTTAAGACTCAAAGTAGCAAAGCTTGTAGTACCACAACTATCTGCATGATCACAGAATGTCTACAAATGAGAAAAAGTATACGGCAAAAGAGCAGAGAACAAGCTTGTAAACACCACAAAAGATGCAAAATTAATTTAACTGAACAATGAAATATGCTATTCCATTATAAATAAACATATCCACTAAGACAGAACAGCTTAACCACCCATCCACAAAAGTACCCAGAACACAGACACACATAGAAAATGTGTATGCACATGCATGTATTACATGACAATTAAACATTCAGACACAAGTTTTCGGAGGGCCTTTAATGTAACTAGAACAAAACAAGTCTTCTGGCTTATGATGACCTATAAAAAAAAGGGTTTTCCTTCTCAGCCAATAAGATGGCTTTAAAGAAACACTGTTTAAAAGCGAGACCATTCCTTTTCATACCATTTTGTGTAAAATGATTCTGAGGCTACCAACCACGAGTGGGACTGCTACTCCTTGAATCAGAAGTGTTGTCAGGACAATGGAAGCCCACCTGTGAAAATTGTGATCGTTCCAAAACAATATGAATACACAAAGTCCAAGATCGTAACAAAGCATCCTCATTTCTCATTTCATATCAACAAACATTGAAGGAGATTCCAAATAGATATCAATCGAAAGAGAAAAAACTATGAATCAAATATTTGAATCGTGTTTGAGCTCTGATACCATTTCGAAATGGTAGAGAGAAAACACAAACAGATTTGGGACAAGTTTTCTGTGTATTCCAAAAATGAAAAGAAGTTCAAAAAGAAAGGAAGCGGGAAAATGAAAATAGAACTAAACAGTAGCTAAACCGTAGTTAACCTAACAAAATATGTTCTCCAATAAAGTGTCTATCAGGTTACAACCACATGCCTTCCAGGGAATTAAGGCGATGTTGATTTTGATGTTCCAATTACGAATTCGAAACACAAGAACCCCATAAAGACTTCTCAGTCCACCTAGAAGGACTGAAATATAACAAGACCATTTAATATAATATCTACTGTTATACTCACCATAACTCTTTGCGGGCAGACGAGGAAAAATGGACACTAAAGCAAGATCTCTCCGAATTTCTTACCAGTTCAAGCCAGTGAAAGAATGCACCATGTCAATCAAATTCTGAGCAGCAGCAACAGGGATGGTACAATCACTAGCTGCCTTAGCGAGTTCATTGGCTAGAGTAGCCTGAGAAGCTGCGTTTTCCAGCGCAGAATTGGTAATGGCTTCCACCATATCATCCATGCTATCGGGTTCATCTGAACCAGCACCGTGGGCAGTTGACATAGGACGATACAAAGCGAAACCCAGAGGAGGGCATGGAGGAGAATTTGAATATCCTCGCAGATTTAGAGAGAAAGCTGAATTGCTGCGGAAACTCTGATGAAAATAACTATGGTAACTTCGTTGCAATGGAGCTTGAAGGAAACACTTCCTTGCATGATCATGGTCGAGAGGAATGGCACAGCTGTGCGATGGTCGGTAGCGATGACTACGTAACAAGGACCTGATTGACAGACTACGTCTGAAGGCCATAGCGGAATCTACTCAAAACCTGTAACAACAGCAACATAGAATAGAGAGGTATGAAGAACATCACCATGACGCGAATCAGTGAAGAAGATGATGAATTGCAGGAACCCAAAGGATCAAAGAGAAGAAAATATAGTGTTTCCACAAAAAAAAAAAAAAGGAGCAAAATTAGTAACTACGGTCATCCACTCCACTGAAATCTACGGACATAACCATTTCTACGAGTCACAAAGCTATAACTCGGACTCTTTCTTGACAGAGAAACAAGGAATACAAATGGAAAAAACCCCATTTACACTGCAACAACACTGAAACGAAACTGAGAGAGGGCTGTACCTGTTTCGAGAGCTCCAGCGACGAAGAAGCCACGATGACGGAAATGGAGCGTTTTGGAAGATGAAGAGATTTTATGCGCACATTGAAACGCATAATTTCCGGTAACTCACGCTTTTGGAGTGGGTGAAAACGAACGTACGATCCCATGCCTGATGGGTGAAGATGATTTGTACGAATTCTGATGCATGTACGTGCCTCCATTTGGAGAAATCCGAATGAGACAAAAATTGAAAGGGAAATTGAAAACTTTTTGGGTCAATTTTCGGAATTTCGGCTACGATTCTGCGATGGAGGTTTCTCGCATACCGTACGGACGTACCTCCTCCTCTGTAACTAATGGACGAAGAAGATGAGGTGGAAGAAACAAACTTTGGGGGTTTTTTCGAAAATATTAAAAACATCGTGCCTTTCGACGTTCGTTAAGAAATAAAATTTGAATTTCAAATGGTTTAACCGTTGTTATGGTCATGTTTTATTCTTCGTGATAACCGGTTTACTTCCGGTATAGCTGCCTATGCTGATCTGCGAGTCAATTATATTATAGTGTAACGAAATCGATACGGAAAATATCATACACGTGTATGTTTTGGAAACAATCTAATATATTATTATTATTATTATTATTATTATTATTATTCACAGTACCTGAACCGGTTATGCTGGTTTGGTCACAGAAACAGGGGGCTTGAAAGAAACGGATTTGTATTGGACCGGTTTGAAATCGGTTGAGGTTAATTTTGACTCGGTTTGAACCGTTATCGAAGATTCTTCAAAGAGTTGACAGTTGACGACTTTGGGTTTTACCGTTGATCGCAGAGTTTATCACACGGCAGCGAATATTTGGTCTTTTTTCTTGGCATGTCTCTGTTTATTCGACCGTATTTAATAACGTATGATTGCTTTATACACCGCAAATATACTAACATATATATATATACACACACACATACTTGGAGGCTCGGAGTTGTATATATGATACATCATTAGTAAGATTTTTATCATTCTTTTCTATATTGATCTATTTACGGACATTAATAATTCCAAGCTTGGAAATAATAGTCGTGGGTGAGACGCATATTATCTATGTGTCGCGGCTAAGTATAGTCTATGAAATGTATATGTTATGTTAAGATATGTATTAATGCATATATGTATATTATTTTATATAATTAAAAGGAAAGTAAAATAGAAATGAGCCATAAAATAAAGAAACATGGTACTATGGATCGAGAAGAAGAAGAAGTGGTCAGCATGTTGGACTTTCCACTCTCATTGACCATAGACCAGTCTTCACTCAAAACTTCCACCTCAGCATTTTCCCTCGGTCAAAAAGTCATCTCTCTCTCTCTCTCTCGCTTTCTCTCTCTCGTTCTCTATAAATTAAGCTCATTCAAAAGCTTGAGAAGCCATGCACAAGCAACTTCATCATCTTCATCTTTCTACGCCCACTCATAGGCATACACATACACATATATACACATACATATACATATACATGCTTTTATTAACCCATGTTCTAAAACTGCTGAGCAAAGAAAGCCCCCGCATCTTCATTCCTGGTTACCCATTTAGTCCAATTTCCAAACATCACCTATATATCTCGTATATCCCTTTATAGCCTAAGTTAAATCATTAATCTTTGAAAAGGAATACGTAATATGGAGAACTTTGGGGAGTGGGAGAAGATGAAGAGCATGATCAACGAGCTGATGGCGGAAGGGAGAGACTATGCTAACCAGCTCCAGTCTCAGCTCAACTCGGCTTCTTCTTCACAGGAAACGCGTGAAGAATTGGCCAAGAAGATTCTTGAATCCTACCAAAAGTCTCTCACCCTCATGAACTCGGGCGAGTCAGGGGGACAAAACTCGCCCCATTGCCACGGCGGAAGCAGCCCCAAGAGCGAAGATTCCGACCAAGACCACCAAGTCATAAGGTACATACATCTCATACGCTATCCAAATGTGCATACACACGCACACTTGAGGGATATGTTCCAATCCTAACGAATGTCCCCAACAGAAAAAAATATATATACGTATAGATTTCTTTGTAAATGTTTCCATTAATGCAGAATGACTAATAATTTCGTATATACTTCGTTTCTTTGACAAATAAAAATGACCACTTTTTATATCATCTTGTGGCGTTATAAATTTTTTTTCTTCATGTGACTGAAACTGAAGGTCGAAGAAGGCGATGCCGAGGTGGAAGCACAAAGTCAGAATTACCCCTGGAGCTGGAATTGATACAACACTGGACGACGGATTCAGTTGGAGGAAATATGGTCAGAAAGATATTCTTGGAGCCAAATTCCCAAGGTCAGTTTAGTAAATTCACCGAATTAGGCCGGTCTGACCCGAGTGGCCCATTCCAATCTAGCGCAAAAAAAAAACCTGACCCACATGAATTTACACACACATATATATATATATATGTATCTATGCACGTATTGTAATCAAGACTCCATTTTTTTTATGACGTAGCTTGTTTCTTGTCACAGAGGGTACTATAGATGCACACATAGACATTCCCAGGGATGTCTTGCGACCAAACAGGTCCAAAGATCCGACGATGATACGATGCTGTTCGACGTTACTTACAGAGGCACACATACTTGCTCTCAAGCCGCAAACAACGTTGGCAGTTCATCAACGTTTCCAATAGATCCATCGGTCCAAGATCAAGAACCGAACCCTACCTCTCAAGAACTCGATAATCTCCGAGGAAACCTTCGTGTTGTGACCGAAGGTCTAGAGATTGATCATCACGGCAATCAGCAGCATCGCCAACTCCTTCATTTCCCTTCGTCTACTAACCCTAATCCGGCCGGGGACAGCAACGCGTATCACTTCGTTCACGCGACCGACAACAGTGGACTATATGGAAATGGTTATTCTAATCATGGGGGGGATTACAATTTCTCGATGCCTCATGGTGGCATGAACGAGTTTCATGATATCATATCGGCTTCTCCTTCGACGTCGAACTCTCCCACGGCCGGTTTTGATTCTCCTTACGGAAACGCAGCGTTCGATCCGAATTTTTCGTTCGGAAGATTTGGAGGGTTCTTCTCCTAAGGACCGTTACTTACATTATATCGATGCATTATATCTTACGTCGGTAATGTCCGTAAACGCAATTTCTATATTTTCGTAGCACAAGTTTTGTTTTCCGTTATTACATAAGCAAAATCTTATTCAATAAGTATGATAATGTATTGTCATATGAGTTTCCGTCTGAATAACACTTTAGCATATGCTATGTTATAAGCTATTAATGGTAGTCCTTTTTTTATATATATAATGGAAACATATATCAGTAATATGGCGCCCTTGGAAAAAAATTTAGGAAAGCCTCTTCATTTTTCTACCATATATAATGATTTATTGATCTCCATTTACAATATCAAAGCGAAGAAAGAAATCGTTAGAGAGCAACATTAAATGTAAAACTCGGAAACGGATCAATGGATGAGATAAGTGAGAACCAACGCCACCAACATGAGAACATATGCAATGCCTTGGTCTATCGTTGTTCCTGCAAAATTTTTGCCCCGATAATAAACTCAGCACTCAAAAAATTATTTTGATGATTGTATATATTATATATACACTATAACATTCAGCTTCATGATATTCCAAATCTGTATATGAAAATTTAGTGTAATTTATATTGTTTTAAGCATCCAAATAACCTTTTTTTACCATCAGAACATACATACATACATACATACATATATATATATATATATATATAACCATATCGCTTACCATCGCTCGTGGGAGCCGGAGCGGGAGCAACGGGTTGACCACGCACCATAGGCAACAAGATGGTGAAAATTATTGATGCGATGGCAAAAACTTCGAATGAAATCTTTGAAATCGGCATATCTGTTTTCTTTTTCTCTTTCTTCTTTCTTTTCTTTTTAAAAAAAAAAAAAGATTTATGAAAACAAATTAATTTATTTATAAATTCTTTCCTCCCTAAATTCTTTGTTTTTCACAAAGAATTTGGAGAGGAAAGAAGAGAATAGAAGAGAAAGGGAAATTCAAGCGGGGCAGAGAGAAGAGACAATGGTTCCTGAATTCTGATTGAAGAGTTCTCGTGCGTTTTTATAACTACACGGTATTTTTTTTTAAAAAGGCAAATGAAAAAAAATATATGAATTGATTTTATGGGTTATTTTTAATTAAAAAATATTTACAGAAGAACCGCATTTGTCGGATAATTATTGGACGAGAGATACCAATTAAATGGAAAATAATAGTTTTCCGGCTTTAAAAAAAATCGAAAATCAATGGTTATCATTGTTAGAAAACGTATTAATAATTTTGGGAATTTAAATATGCCAGTAATACATAAATATAATAGCATGTGCATGTGATCGGTGATGAAAGGGTTGATGCTTTTATTAGACAAGTGTTTAATAATTTCTAAATTTGCGGATTCGTGACGTCACAATCTCGTACTTAAGCTGTGTTTGGCAACACAGGTAGGTAGGCAAGTAGGCAAGTAGACAGGCTGTTTGCCAGTTTGTGTTCCACTTTGACCTTTTCCCATTGGTCAACATTATTATGATTTCGTTAATAATTACAAATTCCCATTTGTTCCAAAACCAAATCATTTTTATTTTTTTATGCATTTCTTTCTTTCCAGCAACAAATGATGCATATATATATTATTCAAAAAACTCGAATCGAATACAATTGGATATAAGGTTTATTGGAACTGTTATGATCAGAAATAATAATAAAAAAAGTTTTGTTTTTTTTTTAAATCTAATTTCTCTCGATATCTTCCAAAGTCTCCGCCACTTTGGACATCTTTGGTCTCTTGCCAGGTGTCCTAGCCGCACAACTCAGCCCTAATTCCAACACTTGAATAAGCTTCGGTTCAACGCTATCCGTCTTCAAAAGCTCCGAGTCAAACACTTCACCCGTCCACTGCTCGTTCACCACCATATTCACCCATTTCAGCAGATGAATCTCTTCCTCGTCTCCCTCCCTCGCACGAACGCTCGTCGATTTCCCCGTCAGGATCTCCAGTATCAACACTCCGAAGCTGTAAACGTCCGATTCCAGCGTGGATTTCCTGGTGTCGGTTACTTCTGGAGCACGGTAATAGGCCGATCTTGCCATAACCGGGTGAACCGGGTTTGTTAACGTGGCTAAACCGATCTCGGATATGCATCCGTACCCATTGGAGTTCATGAAGACGTTCGAGGATTTGATGTTTCCGTGTACGAGCTCGTGGTCAGTGTGAATGTGTGCAAGTCCTTTGGCCACTCCGATCATGAACCTCATCCTCGTTTGCCAATCCAATGGACTTTTTGTCTGGTCGCCTTTCTTACCTGCTTGAAACGATCTCAATCACATTTGATTGGTCTTATAATCCCAACTTCAAAGAAAACCTAAGATATTGTAAAAACCCGTACGTACCGTGAAGAAGGGAAGAAAGACTTCCCATTTGGTAGAAATCGAAAACCAGAAGCTTCTCGTCGGCTGAGCAGACAAAAGCCCTCAACGGAGCAACGTTCTCATGTTTGATATTTCCGACAGCCTCCATCTGCTGTTTGTATTCCTTCTTCAAGACCACAACTTCCTTCAACCGTTTCACCACAACAACCTTCGAATCTTCGAGGACGGCTCTATAAGTCACCCCGAAAGTTCCCTTGCCAAGGAGCTCCGCTGACGCTCCTAGCAAGTCTTCCAGGTTGAACACGAGATTGCATCCTTCGAAGAACACAACTCTGTTTCTGTTATCCTCGTACAGATCTTCTAGATCCTCTCCCCGGCTTTTAGAGACTTCCTTTTGACTCGGCGGCTTCTCCTTTGCCTTGGCAGAAGCCTTAGCTTTGGCATTGGTATCCACCTTCCCTTTATCCCCTTCTCGGCTTCTCTTAATTTTCGTGTAGCAAATGATCATCAGGATGGCCCCAAGGACGAATATCATGAAGCAACCCCCTATGGCTATCCCGAGGATTTCAGGTTTCGTCAGACTGATGCCATGTTTTTGCTTCTCCTGCTCTGTAGGCGAATTCCCGGGTGGAGGGGCCGGGGCTGGGGCATTTTCGTAAATCAAGTTGTTGCCGGAGAACGCCGAGTTCCCAAATCTTTGGAGAGATTTGGGGATAGTTCCAGAGAGATTGTTGTTTGACAAGTTAAGTTCCCGCAGATTTGGGAGATTCATGTCCGGAATCTGACCAGACAGCAAGTTGTTTGCCAAGTTGAGCGACACTAGACTTGAAAGATTGGCTAAACCGAGGGGGATTGTGCCGTTAAATCGGTTATTCGATAGATCGAGAGCCGTTAGATTCTGCCACATAGAGTAATCGGACGGCAGAGGGCCGGAGAGCCTATTGCTCTTGAGGTAAAGGCCGTTGAGTTTCTTGAGACGCAAGAAATCTGTTGGGAAGGGCCCTTGTAGACCGTTGGATCTGAGGCTGAGGATCCGAAGCTCGGATAGACGGCTGAGAGTGTCCGGAGGGGGGGAACCGATGAGCCTCGCACCAGGCAAGCGAACCTCGACGACACGTGACCCATCTCTGTCGCAGACGACGCCTTGCCACGTGGCGCAGACCGGTGTGGTCGCGTTCCAGACCAGAGACCGCGAGTGAGTTATGTTGTTGAGGAAATCCAGCAGGGCTTGTCTGTCGCCGGCGAGATCTCCGGTCACCGGAGAAAGCAGCACGGAAGATACGGAGATGATGAAAGTTGCCGAGAAGACGAAAAGGCTTGAGTTCATCGTTTTCAGCTTGGCGTTTTTTCTTGATGTGATGTGATTTTTACATCTGCATAAAACATTAATCATAATATAATTTTTGAGTTCAAGATATGTTAAATTAATTAAAATAAAAACTGGGTATGGATTAGATTTTCGTTTTCTCTTCAATTTTCTCGTCAACCAAACAGATCATTCAACTGAAAATTGAACAAAAGGAAAAAGACTTACGATACATACGCAGATTCCCATAGTCGAAATTCGATTTGGATGGAGAAGTGAAGAGACAGAGACTACAAGTTTATAAGTAAACATCAAATCGGTTTCCAGAGTTTTTGTAAAAGCTTTTGTTCGAAGTTTAGGGTTATTTATAATAAAATGCAAATAGTTTTGGGGTCGTGATGGTGACAGTGTGATAATTACGGAAGATGATTTTGTAATTTATTAGAAACCGATACTTTTTGCAAATACCGTAAAAGCCCCGTAATTTACAGCTTGTGCAATTCCTTCCCCAACTATTTTTTTTTTCTACTCTGAAAATGAGCAATTAATTTTCGATAAATGATCATAATTCATTAATAATCTTCTATATATAAGCCCTCTTCTTAACCTTTCTCTCCAGTTTGTTTATGTGCCATTCTAAATTTCTCATTGCAAAATCTCTTAACATAGTGTATATATATATATATATATATATATATTGGGTGATGTGAGTGGAAATGTTGAAGATAATTTTCTTTAGGGATTCAACATCATATATAGAAAGATTGGAAATTAATAGAATTAAAAAGTATATTTAATTCGATTGAAATATATGGGGTAAATCCCAAACCCATGGAGGTCCGTGAGGATCTCTTGTGCAATTTAAGTAATATATGTGTGTATGAAGTTTACATGTAGACAAACGCACATATATTAATACATACAAATACTGTATTATTGCATATATTTATTATATAATGTATTTTAACAATATCTTGTGTGTGTGTGTGCGAGAAAATGCAACATCACATGGTTTGCAAGCATCTTACAATGATTGACGTAAAGTTGTCACCTTTTGTTAATATTTTATGGAACTGCATGGAGACGTTGCATGTGAGGCCAATAAAGGATGGCGGCAGGCACAAACGAGGGAAACTAATATTAAATTTTATTTTATTGCATCTTATTGTCCATAACTTTAATATAAAATCGATTTATACTCCCTATGTAACAGATAATCATAATTATCAATTTTATTATGTCATCTATAGTCGTCTTATCTTGCACCTAATCTAAAGGTTAATCATGTTTGTAAAAGTCCCAGGGAAAATTACATGAAAAATCCTACGGGGAAACATTTATATTAATGCAGTTTCCTTGACAATAAAATTGTTTTATCCACTTAAATATTTTGTATGCCACGCTATTATATTACTAAATATACAACGCTTTTCTAACGAATGTTTTAGTTATCTTTTGGAAACAAATATTTTGTTGGTCTTTTATCTCAAATTGGAAACAAAATTAATCACGTAATTGTGTAATCGTAATATAACGATGTATATAAGGAAAGTAATTTGTAATTCCATTTTATATATCTACTAGGACAGAATAAAATTATCCAAAAATCATGTATGTCTAGATACTCGATTCATAGATAGATATTCGATGTTAGAGCTCATACACTTTCATTTAAATCCGAATGCTCGAATACATACGAATTCAAATTCAAATCCGAATAATATTTTTTAAAAATTAATATTCGCAAATATTCAACTAGTTTTACTATAAACAATTATATTACTACATGTTTATTATACATATATATATATATATATTATACGACATGATTTGGGTATGCAGCGTATCATTCGTTTTTTTTTTCGGGGGAGCTTTACAAGCTGTATGTCTAGATACTCGATTCATAGATATCCGAATGCTCGAATACATACGAATTTAAATTCAAATCCGAATAATATTTTTTAGAAATTAATATTCGTAAATATTCAACTAGTTTTACTATAAACAATTATATTACTACATGTTTATTATACACATATATATATATATATATATATATATATATATATTATACGACATGATTTGGGTATGCAGCGTATCATTCGCGTTTTTTTTTTCGGGGGACCTTTACAAGCTGTTCAATATTTTATATAAATGATGGATTGGCTGAGAGCGAATTAGGTTATGGTTGGTGTTTAAATCATAAACCGGCTGGCTTTCAAGTTAAAGTCTTTATAAATATATATATACAATACAACACACGCACGCTGTAAACGTTGTATACATGTTCTCATGCGTCCACGTAACAACGTACGCGTATATCACACGCGCCTTGAAATCTGTACTTTCGGTCATCCTCCAACATGGGCCTTCAATGGGCCTATTTCCCAAGTATTGGACCAATAATATTGGTCGACCCATTCATTCTCAATTTATCATGCTCTAACCAAAAGCCCAAAATAAATCCAGATATGTAACATACATGCATACATACATACATACATACATACATACATACATACATACATACATACATACATACATACATACATACATACATACATACATCCATCGTCCAAGACAATGGACTGCCATTTGGAAGCGTAGAAGGTGACGTGGTAGGTGACGAAGTTGCGGAACAAACAAACAAACAGCAGACACAAGTCAAAACGAATCTTTGTTTAGTTGATTTCTTGTATGGACCTCAATCACAAACAATTTTGCATTTCCATTCTCGAGAAAACGACGTCGGAATGATTCGTCTCCATTTACAATAATTTTTGGCCTTTTTGTTTGGTCCCATGCATTGTCTTTCTTTCTTTCTTTTTTTCCTATTATTAATCCTTTTTTTCCCACCTTTTCTCCTTTAAAACTATATTCTAAAAGAAGGTGAAAGTAACATCAAAGGTGTATATGGTTTTCGAATCGAATAATCTTTGAAATTAGTGTTTAATCATTTCGTTGGTTGATTTAGAGACGAATATGGATTAACTTGAATATATAAATTTAAATGAATCGATTCCATTGGTTGGGAGAGATGTAATTTCTGAACTAAAATGATTCGTATATAAAGACTGGTGGTTCCAGATTTAGGGTGGATGTAATCGGGTCGAATGATCGAGAAATCATCCTGATTATCAATAAAAAAAATTTAAATGAACGCTATTTACTAGTGTAAAAAAATTTATTGGTAAAGAAATTACTCATATATTTGCCACCAAAGTTTTTTTTAGAAAGCTGAATGGACATTAATATTATTGGTAGCATTTTAAAGTAGTAGTGGAAATTAATATTGGAAAAAAAAAAGTAATCTTTTAGAAAGTGAGTGGAAAAATTAACTGCCACGTAGATGTGGAATCACACGAGGAGGCTAAAAAGGGAATAGAAGAGGACAAATTTGATAAGAAATAAAAACGCACCACGTGAGCAGTGACGACTTTATTTTTGTCAATTACCCTCTCTCTCTATATATACATATATTTAACTAATATATATATATATATATTTTAATTAATCACGAATTGTTCTAATCGACCGCAACCTTTAAGGATTGTAAATTCAAATTAATTATCGTTCGTCCCTGAATCAACGCACGACGAGATTAAGGAATGGTTTCAAAGATTGTTCCAATTATATTATAGTATAACAATTATATTTTACTTTTTTCCAACACAACACTAAATGGTTAATCGGTTCATACAATTATATTCTAGTATAACATATTTGATATCAAATTATATATATTATTAGTTCCGGATCTAGATCTGGTTTTAGTTTTTAGCAGATAAAATAAAAATGTATGCTGCTCATTATATATATATATATTTTTTATTAGAATTAAAAATAATAGAGATTACACCATGTCCAGAAGAGGGTTTTGTCCTATCTTAAAAGATTAATATACGTGTTTCAGTTGTCACAATTTTAAAACAATGTAGATATATGATTTATCATGTTTTATTATAAGAAATAAATAGAGAAATAAATATTAAAAGTCACTCTTAAATTACGACCAAATTACATATATTAACGGTGGCTAATAATGGAAAACACTGAAACGTCACTGTGCTGCCAAATTACGTATATTCATATATATATTGATTAATTCATAATCCTTTTATGATGAAAGTAATATCAGATGAAAATCAAATGTAGACGAGTGGTCATTTGATCGAGACAGAACATTATATGTGTGAGGTGGTAACAATGCATATATATTTTTTTTATTTTTAATAATTAATATAATCCATACAAAATTCAATTATTGGAACTTTTGTTTATTTTTTAATTGGATATAATTTTTAGGTTAATAATCAAACGATCAAATCGAATAAGGTATAATCCTTTTCGAATCAAAACCGTATAAATATGATTCTGTAAAAAAAAAAAAAAAAAAAATCTAAACCAAATACAAATTGAAATCAGACCAAATTAAATATAAAAAACGAATAATCATATTTTTTTAAATTAAAAAACAACCCAATTACACCCGAATTGAATCGAAATTGAATCCAAAATATTACCCAAAAATTTTAAATTAAAATTTGATATTATAAAAAATTTAATAAAATCAAATTATTTGTACAAAATAAATAGTTTAAATATAAAATTTGTCATTATTAAATATAATTCGAATTGATATCATGTTTATAAAATCAAATTAAAAATAATATATGAAAAGTATAATTATAATTTGAAACTGTATATATAGTTGTCTCTAAAAAGTCAGGATAAACATTTTCGATAGTTAACATGTGGTTATTATATTTACATTTTCCTTGACTTTAATCCTACAGTTCTTATAATACGGTGGTGTCAGTTTAGAACTGGACCCCACAAGTGTTTACCATTGACCACAAATTAGTTCATGAGCGTTTAGTAATACAATTTGATGAAATAAACGTATTTTAAAATTTGTATAACGCTGATTTAAGATGTAGTTTTATGAACTTACGCTGTTTATATTCCCCCATCATTGATATATGACATTTCTTATATATATATATATATATATATATATATATTATAAAGCAAATACAAAGAGAGACCTTTAACAATGAAATTTAATCATATGATTTTTTAATTTATCATTATCAGATTTACTTATTTACAAATCTAAGTTTGTACAAGTTATTTATTTAGATTTATTCTATCCAAAAAAGCATTTCTTTAAATGCGTATTCATCCATTCATGTATGCCACAAATTTCGAAAATTACTAAATTTATATCATGTGTCATAAAATGTACTGGAATATGTTTTATGTATATATATATATTCTATAAATTATATACAATTGACTGAAGAATATCATCTTTTATGACCATGGCCAGAAAAAAAATATAACTTATTTTTCAAATGACGATATATACAATAATTTAGCCATTTTCCCGACCACATGTTTTCGCTGGTTGTTTTTAGAATTTTAAAAAATTTTCTTTATTTTCTCCTTTTAAAATTATTTTAAATAATAATAATAATAATATTATTATTATTATAAAAGTAGCCGGGCGTTCGGTATGATTTGTCTCGCACGTCCGTCTTTTTCTATTCCCTTGTCTCGTTATCACGTGTTATCGTTTGGTAATATATTTTATATTTTATAATCTTTAGAAATTTAGATGCGTATAAAATATACGATATCTATTGAATAATACAAATGGTATGATAGAAGTCTATCTGAAATATTTTCTTTTTCGAGAAAAATACCTTAAATGAGTTAAAATTCCAAAATAAATTAATATTCAGAAACATAAATTCGTCCACAACTTGAAATACAAAAGTAATCAAACTTGACAGAATGCGCAGCAGTCTTAAAAGTAAATTATTTAAAAGACCAACATAAGAATCTAAAAATGTATAGAATAAAGGGGAAGTAGAATTTGTAAAAATTGAACATACAAAATTATATTTCAACAAAAAACCACCGTATATTCTAAATATCAAGTCCAAAATATTTATTATTATTATTATTATTATTTGTACCGTCCAAGTTTGGATATAAAAAAAATTAGTGCTATGTTTCATAGTATATTTAAGATTTATAACCACAATTCTATTTTGAATAAAAAAAAAATACTATTTCGATTATTCATTCACTATCTTTTATTATACATATATTATATCGTCCAAAAAAATACTTTACCACGAGTCCATATTATACCCCAAAAATATGCAGTATGTTTTTTCTTTTTCTTTTTGTAGGATTACCGGTAAAAATATATAAAAGGTAAAAGGGTCAAAATTTTAATTACTGAAGAATATTAGGAAAAAATTAAATGAGCAAAAATGCTAAATAATACAAAGTTATAAAAATAGACACGAAATCTAAGAAAATTTCAAAAGATTTGGAACTTAGCAGTGTGAGAGAGACGATCTTTCATCTCTCGGAGATCTGTAAATGGTCTCTTCTTATTCTCAATTCTCTCTCTCTATCTCTCTCTCGTATTCTTCTTCTTGTTTTCCTTTACGTCTTTGCCTCTCTGATTGATCTTCCGTTTCGCTCTTGCGTACTATTGACCCGTTGATCTCTGTCCTCGTCTTCTTGTTTGGACGCTCAGAAAATCATACGGGAAAGTGAAGGAAATTTTCACAGGAAAAAAAAGGGTTTATTTGGAGTGGAGTCCCGAAGATGACAGAAGATTTATGGGATTCCTTGTGCGGACATCAACAATCATCAGACTGCGGTTTCCCGCTTGTTCTCTTATGCTTCGGTATCGTTCTCTCGTCCCTTGTTCTCTGTGTTTTCTTCTTCCACAAGAAATCGCCCAAAATTTCCCAGCATATTTGTCGTGTGCGAATTGTGTCCTCTGTTTTCAACGGGTTCATTGGAGCTGCAGATTTGCTATTAGGGATTTGGGTTTTGCAGGAGAAGCCTCTGACACCTTTAATTTTCCGGTTTGTCGTTCTGATTCGGGGAATAACATGGTTGTTGATTAGCTTAGTTGTTAGCTTCAGAGGAACCGAAATCCAAAGATCTTGGTTGAGATTGTTTTCGGTTTTTGCCTTCTTTTACGCTCTGATTTCAAGTTTTTCGTCTGTGTACGATGCTGTTTCGGGCAAAGGAGTCGAAATCAGGACAATTTTAGATCTTTTGTTACTTCCTGGTTCAGTGTTGTTGCTCTTAAGTGCTTATAGAGGCTACAGATATGAAGATTCTGATGAGGGTACGTTACACGAGCCTCTCAATGGCGGTAGCTCCAACGGGTATGGCGAAAAATCCGTTTTTGATAGTCGGGTCAGCCCGTTTGCTGGAGCCGGGCTGCTTAGTAAACTATCATTCTGGTGGCTGAATCCTCTGATGAAGAGAGGAACAGAGAAAACGTTAGAGGTAGAAGACATACCTGAACTAAGTGAGGAAGAGTGTGCAGAGACGTGTTATTCGTTGTTCTTGGAGA
This sequence comes from Tarenaya hassleriana, assembly GCF_000463585.1. Lineage (NCBI taxonomy): Eukaryota > Viridiplantae > Streptophyta > Magnoliopsida > Brassicales > Cleomaceae > Tarenaya > Tarenaya hassleriana. Next base: position 705,079 of record NW_010966459.1, read on the forward strand.
AGCTCAACGACCAAAAGAGCAGATTGAATGAGCTTTCCCGGCCTTCGATTTTGAAAGTGGTCTTCCTATGTGTCCAGAGAGAGGTTTTCGTTTCAGGGTTCTTCGCGTTTCTGAAGATTGTTGCTCTTTCTGCTGGTCCTTTGCTTCTGAATTCGTTCATTTTGGTAGCCGAAGGCCATGGAAGCTTTAGATATGAAGGGTTTGTGTTGGCTGTATCGCTGTTTCTTGCAAAGAGCATAGAGTCTTTGTCGCAGAGACAATGGTATTTCAGAAGCAGAATGGTCGGTTTACGTGTAAGATCTCTCCTGACTGCAGCTATATACAAGAAGCAGCTGAGGTTAAACAATTCCTCTAGATTGATCCATTCGGGGGGCGAGATTATGAACTATGCAACCGTTGATGCCTACAGAATCGGTGAATTTCCATTCTGGTTTCACCAGCTATGGACCACGAGTGTTCAGCTAGTAATCGCCCTCGGGATTCTCTTCCATTCCGTGGGACTGGCAACATTTTCTGCTCTGATTGTGATAATACTTACTGTTCTCTGCAACGCCCCGATTGCAAAGCTTCAAAACAAGTTCCAGACCAGTCTCATGACGTCTCAGGACGAGCGGTTGAAAGCCTGTACTGAGGCTCTCGTAAACATGAAGGTCCTGAAGCTCTACGCCTGGGAAACACACTTCAAGAACGTTATAGAGAAGCTACGGAACACAGAGCTGAAATCCCTCAAGGCGGTTCAGTTGAGAAAGGCTTACAACGCAGTTCTCTTCTGGTCGTCTCCTGTTCTCGTTTCAGCAGCAACGTTCACCACTTGCTATTTCCTCGGCATT
>NW_010966459.1:705935-707932 GCF_000463585.1 Tarenaya hassleriana
CCTCTGAGAGCAAGCAATGTTTTCACGTTCGTGGCCACCCTGCGTTTGGTTCAGGACCCAGTGAGAATGATACCTGACGTGATCGGAGTAACTATTCAGGCCAAGGTTGCTTTCAGCCGTATTACTACGTTTTTGGAAGCTCCTGAGCTCAAAGGAGGCAAAAGGCGGAGAAAGCACAGGTCCGAAGGAGGAGATAAGGCAATTGTGGTCAAATCAGCGAGTTTTTCTTGGGATGAGAAGAGTTCATCGAAGCCGAACGTGAGAAATGCGAGTCTGGATGTCAAGTTTGGAGAGAAAGTGGCGATTTGCGGTGAAGTTGGCTCTGGAAAATCAACTCTTCTTGCTGCTATTCTGGGCGAAACTCCATGCGTCCAGGGAACGGTAAGTTTTCTGAAAGAGAGAAAACTCGGTTTCACGAAAAGGTTTGATAATGTTTGTGATCATAATGCGAAGGGTTTGATCTCGTTCTGGTATTGGGTTTGGATCTTGAACAGATCAACGTCTATGGCAAGATCGCGTACGTTTCGCAAACCGCGTGGATTCAAACGGGAACGATACAGGAGAACATTTTGTTCGGACAAGAAATGGATGAACAACGTTACAGAGAGACGGTGCAGAAATCGTGTCTGGAGAAAGATCTGGAGCTGTTCCCGGACGGAGACCAGACAGAGATCGGTGAAAGAGGAGTGAATCTAAGTGGCGGTCAGAAACAGAGGGTTCAACTCGCACGTGCGCTTTATCAGAACGCCGACATCTATCTCCTCGATGATCCCTTCAGCGCCGTTGACGCTCATACTGCTACAAGTTTATTCAACGTAAGATTGCTATTATGATTTTCGGTTCTTATGATTGTTTTTGGTGTTTAAGTTTTCTCCATGCAATCGTGATTTCAGGAATACGTCATGGGAGCACTTGCGAGGAAAGCTGTGTTATTGGTCACTCACCAAGTTGACTTTCTTCCCGCCTTTGATTCTGTCTTGGTAAATTTATATCTTCATCGACTTATATTTCTTTTTAATTATACACGTGTTTTTTAATTTATATTTCGATATTAAATCATTTTATTTTCCAATTTCTGATTATTATTGGTTATGTAGCTAATGTCCGAAGGAGAGATTATCAAAGCAGCTGCGTACCAAGAACTACTATCAAGCAGCAAAGACTTTCAAGAACTGGTCAACGCTCACAGAGAGACTGCAGGTTCCGACAGAGTCGCTGCGGTCAACGTTACCAAAACGCGGTCATTTAATCAGAGGAAAGAGATCAACAGTGTTGTCTCTCCGCACGTTACTCAGTCCTCCAAAGCCTCGAAACACAGCCGTTTGATCAAGCAGGAAGAGCGCGAGAAGGGAGACACTGGTTTCAAACCGTACATTCAGTACCTGAACCAGAACAAAGGCTACGTCTTCTTCTTCATCGCTTCTCTGTCTCAGCTGGTGTTCGCTCTCGGACAGATTCTGCAGAACACATGGCTGGCTGCGAACGTTGACAATCCCGGAGTTAGCATTTTGAGGCTGATTTTGGTGTATTTGGCTATCGGTTTCGTCTCGGTCCTGTTCTTGATGGGAAGATCACTCTGTGTTGTGCTCATGAACATGAGGTCTTCTTCTTCATTTTTCTCGCAGCTTCTGAACTCTCTTTTCAGAGCTCCCATGTCTTTCTACGATTCCACACCTCTTGGACGCATTCTAAGCAGGGTAAGTGTACTGTGTATGTATATTTGTGTGTGTATATATGTTTCGACAGTTTTCCGGTTTCATTGATTGTGTTCATGTGGAGATTTTCAGATCTCATCCGATTTGAGCATCGTGGATCTCGATGTTCCATTCAGCTTTGTCTTTGTGGTAGCTGCGACCACAAGCGCAGCTTGTAGTCTTGGAGTTCTTGCGGTTGTTACCTGGCAAGTCCTGTTCGTGTCTGTTCCCATGGTTTATCTGGCTTTTCGCTTGCAGGTTTCGTTTCTTCTACTTTTGTTTGTCTTTTTATATCGTCGTGTA
>NW_010966459.1:708394-714629 GCF_000463585.1 Tarenaya hassleriana
TCGTGTAGATTCCGAGGCTGCAATGCTAACGAACTGTTTCTTTATTACAGAAGTACTACTTTGCGACGGCTAAAGAGTTGATGCGGCTAAATGGCACGACGAGGTCTTTGGTGGCGAACCATCTGGCGGAATCCGTAGCAGGAGGGATGACAATAAGGGCTTTTGACGAAGAAGAGAGATTCTTCAAGAAGAATCTTGTTCTCATCGACACGAATGCAAGCCCCTTCTTCCTTAGCTTCGCTGCGAATGAATGGTTGATCCAACGGTTGGAAACTGTAAGCGCCATTGTTCTTGCCTCCGCTGCTTTCTGTATGGTTCTGCTCCCACCCGGGACATTTAGCTCCGGTGAGTCATTAATAAATCTCTTGAACAAAATGGTTTTCTTGCAATCTAATATTCCGTTTCCATTGAAGCGATTCATTCGGGGTTTATATGATGAACAACAGAAGAGATGTATTTTACTTGTATGTCTGCCTGCAGGGTTCATTGGAATGGCGCTCTCATACGGTCTGTCGTTGAACATGGGGATTGTATTTTCCATACAAAACCAGTGTTACTTAGCCAATTGGATTATTTCCGTGGAGAGGCTTAACCAATACATGTACTTACCGAGCGAAGCTCCTCAAGTCATAGAGGATAACCGACCACCGCCCAATTGGCCGGACAGAGGCCGTGTCGAAATCTCTGATTTGCAGGCAAGTCCCCTGTTTTCTTAGACCGTAGAGAAAGAAAAGCTGATTCTAAACCAACGTTTTCGCTCTTTACAACTCAATACCCCAATGACTATGTTATCTATAATCCGATCAATTCCCTTTTTAGTGCCAAATATTCTTACAGAGAGTTGATGTGGAACACTTAATGTCCTACAGATAAGATACAGACCAGACGGGCCGTTAGTTTTGAAGGGAATAAGCTGCACATTCGAGGGAGGGCACAAGATTGGCATTGTTGGTCGAACAGGGAGCGGAAAGACGACTCTGATCGGTGCACTTTTCAGGCTCGTGGAGCCCACGGGAGGACGGATCATCGTGGACGGTGTTGACATCTCTGGAATTGGAATTCACGACTTGAGATCAAGGTTCGGTATAATACCTCAGGACCCGACGTTGTTCAATGGAACAGTCAGATACAACTTGGATCCTCTCTGTCAACACTCGGATGCTGAAATTTGGGAAGTACGTCAAAGTTTAAATCCGTATGAGTATTCATATATATTACACAAGAATGTTATGCTTTCGATAAGAGATGTCGAAAAGATATATGAATTATAATAAAATTTCATTTGTTTCCGAAAAAATGCAGGTTCTGGGGAAATGCCAGCTGAGAGAGGTGGTTCAAGAAAAAGAAGGGGGATTGGATTCCTTAGGTAACAAGTTACATGATTCCATTATTACTTGGGATACAAGTATGAAGCATAAGGAGCCTTTTATGTGATTAACTAATGTCGGAAATTGGGTTTTCGAGTACAGTGGTGGAAGAAGGGTCGAACTGGAGCATGGGACAAAGACAGTTGTTCTGTCTGGGCAGAGCCCTTCTCAGGAGAAGCAGAGTGTTGGTTCTGGACGAAGCCACCGCCTCCATCGACAATGCCACCGACTTGATTCTGCAACGAACCATCCGCAGTGAATTCGCGGACTGCACCGTCATAACCGTGGCTCATCGGATCCCCACCGTCATGGACTGCACCATGGTCCTCTCCATCAGCGACGGTGAGCCCTTCGTTATTAAAGACCAATGGCTCGTAACAAAGTGTTGAGCAAGTTCTTGTGTCATTTTGGTAACCAAGTTCTGATAAATGGCTGAATTACGGATAATGGATTGTTGTGTTGTCAGGTCGGGTCGTGGAGTACGATGAGCCGATGAAGCTGATGAAGAGCGAAGGCTCATTGTTCGGACAGTTGGTGAAGGAGTATTGGTCTCACTACCACTCTGCCGGATCTCATTGAACACGGTCTTTGTGGTCTTCAGATTTCTTGTTTCTTAATTCTCGCCCATAGGATTAGACTATTTGTAACCATAATAATTGCCCTGACGATGATCACGACAATATGTAACATTAATAGGAGAGGGAAATGTTAACAAATAAGATATGGATTAGTGTTATGGTGTCCATTTAAATCTTGAATTTACAAAAAACATCTAAACAAAAATGAAAACAGGGGTTGGTTTAAAGTAAGTGTTAAAGACTTCAGTTAGATCTATCAGGGGATTTTGGGTTTTTTATTTTGCTTTTTCCCTCCTCTAATTTTTCAGAATTTCGGTCCGGTTTAAGATGAAATCCGATATCTTCTCAAACCGGTTTCCACAAATTTTTTTTTAAAAAATTGCTGACATGTCATATTTTAATCTAAAAATGTTTGTGTATGAGATGATATCAACAATAAGTGAACGTGTGGATTTTCGTTAGCCGCAATTTACAATTTGAAGGTTTTAGTAATAATGGTTTTGTAAGTTTAGGTATTTGTAGACAATTTTAAAGGTTGAATGTTTTATTGTATATATTTTAACAAGTTCAGTTTTTTTGGGAGTTTTGCTTCTTCTTTTTTTAAGTGAAAGATTCATAATTTTGCAGTAAAATTAACTGTATAATTGTTTTATTTAAAATTTTATATGTATCATAGAAGACAATGAATATCGAAGGCTTGAATGAAAGACTCCTCTATGGTTTGTCTAACTCAGTGACTCACTATAACTGAGTTGACTCAGATGGCTTTGGATTCATCACTGTAAGAGCTCAAGAGCTGGTTTTAAGAGATGTAAACTGCAGCCACCCGTATTTACGGTTGTCTGCCTCTATCTTACTATATACCTCAAAAGCTCATGAAACGCTTCAATCTCGATCCTTGTCTTCGCCATTTTCCGAGGCTCAATCATGGCCAAACCCGAAACCTAGCTCTGTCCGTACCCGATTTGGAATTCGGACCGGAATCACCGTGTGGAACAGCTTTGCTTGATAGCTTGCTGGGGAAGGTACTGGACTCGTACCCAGATCTCAAAACCCTAAAAAGTGTACATTGGAGAATCGTTCTGGATAGAAATTTACGCAGCAATTCGTCTTTGGGCGTGAAACTTATGAGGTCTTATGCAGCGCTCGGTGATGTGGCGTCCACACGCAAGGTGTTCGATGAAATTTCCGAGAGAAACGTGATTCTCTTCAATGTCATGATTCGGAGCTACGTCAACAATGGATTTTACCGTGAGGGCATCTCAGTGTTCGGAACGATGTTCGAGTTCGATGTCAGACCCGATCACTACACTTTCCCGTGCGTTTTAAAGGCATGTTCTTGCTCAGAAAATGTTGTGGTGGGGAAGAAGATTCATGGGTCTGCTACAAAAGCTGGGCTCTGTTCAACCCTGTACGTGGGGAACGGTTTAGTTGCTATGTACGGAAAGTGCGGGTTTTTATCAGAGTCGAGGCTTGTTCTCGACGAGATGCCCAGACGGGACGTGGTTTCTTGGAACTCGTTAGTGGCTGGATATGCTCGAAACAGGAGATTTGATGATGCTTTGGAGGTTTGTAGGGAGATGGAAACTATGAATATAACGCATGATGCTGGTACAATGGCTAGTCTCTTACCAGCCGTGACAAACACTGCTCAGGAGAATGTTTTGTATGTCAAAGATATGTTTCAGAGGATGGGGAAAAGGAGTTTAGTTCCATGGAATGTCATGATCAGTGTCTATATGAATAACGATATGCCTGCTGAAGCTGTGGAGTTGTATTCTCAAATTGAGGATCATGGGATCGAACCTGATGCAGTGTCTGTAGCTACTGTTCTTCCTGCTTGTGGGGATACTTCTTCTCTTTTGATCGGTAAGAAAATCCATGAATACGTCAAGAGAAAAAATCTGACACCAAATCTGTTGATAGAGAATGCCTTGATCGACATGTATGCAAAGTGTGGCTGTCTTGAAGGGGCGAGAGGTGTGTTTGCAAAAATGAAGTCCCGTGATGTCGTGTCCTGGACAGCTATGATCTCGGCTTATGGAATCAGGGGAAGAGGGCATGAGGCTTTGGAATTTTTCTCAAAGATGCAAGAATCAGGTCTCGTTCCAGATTCCATTGCATTCGTCTCAATACTCTCTGCCTGTAGCCATGCCGGGCTATTAGAAGAAGGTCGCTACCATTTCAAGCTCATGACAGATCATTACAAGATAGCTCCAAGGATCGAGCATTTTGCCTGTATGGTGGATATTCTTGGCCGAGCCGGGAAAATGAAAGAAGCATATAGCTTTGTACAAGAAATGCCAATGGAACCGAACGAGAGAGTTTGGGGGGCTTTGTTAGGGGCTTGTCGGGTACATTCCGACATGGATATCGGCCTGATAGCAGCTGACAAACTCTTCCAGTTAGCCCCCGAGCAATCTGGTTACTACGTAGTTCTCTCAAACATATACGCAAAGGCAGGGAGGTGGGAAGATGTAACAAAGATCAGATCTCTGATGAAGAGAAAAGGGCTGAAGAAGAATCCCGGAGGGAGCAACGTTGAGATCAATGGAGAAATCCACACGTTTCTGGTCGGTGACCGATCGCATTCGCAGTCTGAGAAGATCTACAGAGAACTAGACGTATTGGTGGGGAAGATGAAGGATTTAGGGTACGTTCCTGATTCCGAATCGGCCCTTCATGACGTGGAAGAAGAAGATAAGGAGAGCCATTTAGCTGTTCATAGCGAGAAGCTGGCCATTGTGTTTGCTCTGTTGAACACAGAGGAAGGTTCTTCAATCAGAATCACAAAGAACCTTAGGATCTGTGGGGATTGCCATGCGGCAGCAAAGCTCATCTCCAAGATCAGTAGGCGTGAGATTATCATCAGAGACACTAACCGGTTTCATGTCTTCTCCGATGGTGTTTGCTCTTGCAGTGATTACTGGTAAGAAGACTGTAAATTTGTCTAAAAGTTGCAGAAATTCTAGAAGAAGTAGATGGAGGAAGACCCAACAAGAGCAGCCCTTTGAGCATCTTTAGTTGACTTTTTGAATGATTAAAATGGTCAAATCAATGATTATATAACCTCTTCTTAAGTTGACTTTATGCATCACACCCCACCATTATTTGCAAGACATTTTCAAAGTTAATTTGTATACATTATATCAAATTCTCTTTGGTCGTATCTTATCTCAAAATTCAATATATATAAAATATATAGAATCATTGTATTATTAATTATTATATGTATGATAAATTAAGAAAACAAAACACAGAGTATCTTTTCCCCTTTTGAATTTTCTCAAAGTGCACATACTCAACCTTATTATAAAAACCGTCAAAGCAATAACTCTTCACACCAACAAAACAATGAACAATGTTCCAAGACTTGTTCTGTCTTCATTCTTCTTCTTCATCTCCGCCGTCCGTGCCGATGGTGGAGGAGGCATAGCCATCTACTGGGGACAAAACGGGAACGAAGGGAACCTGTCGGCCACGTGTGCGACAGGTAGGTACAAATACGTGAATGTTGCCTTCCTCGTCAAATTCGGAAACGGTCAGACGCCGGAGCTCAACCTCGCCGGCCACTGCAACCCCGCCGCCAGAACCTGCACCCGTTTCTCCTCTCAGATCATAGACTGCCAGTCCCGTGGCATCAAGGTCGGTCCATCTCATTTCATTAATATACGCTATTTTACGTGTCATATCATCATAATTTTCTAAATCGTGTCATAATATTGTAAGGAAAGGTAATGTTGTCTCTGGGCGGCGGAATCGGAAACTACTCGTTGGGATCTAAGGCAGACGCGGAGGCAGTGGCCGAATACCTATGGGACAATTACTTAGGAGGAACCTCTTCGTCTCGCCCCTTAGGCGATGCCGTCCTCGATGGTATCGATTTCGACATCGAACTTGGTTCTACTCAACACTGGGAAGATCTAGCAAGGTTAATCCCATGAAATATACGCAATATTTGTATTCATATCATTCTCCATATATATAGATGTTATAATATATAGTATCATGATGATTTTTTGGTTATAGGTTCCTCTCGAAATATAGCCGCGGAGGAAGAAAAGTATATCTAACGGCGGCTCCACAGTGTCCATTTCCCGACAGATTCATGGGAACTGCACTAAACACGGGGCTGTTCGACTATGTCTGGGTCCAGTTCTATAACAATCCTCCATGTCAGTTCAGTTCGGGTAACACGGTTAACCTTTTCAAGTCATGGAAAACGTGGACCACTTCCATTAGAGCCTGCAAGATATTCTTGGGTCTTCCGGCGGCTCCGGAAGCCCCCGG
>NW_010966459.1:715040-725963 GCF_000463585.1 Tarenaya hassleriana
TCCGGCGGCTCCGGAAGCCGCCGGAAGTGGGTATATTCCGCCGGAGATTCTCACTTCTCAGATTCTTCCGACGTTGAAGGAATCCCCGAAGTATGGAGGCGTTATGCTCTGGTCCAAATTCTGGGATGATAGAAATGGTTATAGTGTATCTATAGTTGCGAGTGTGTAAAGAACGTTTTCAACATCAGTTGTATATGTATGTACGTGTTATATCATATGCGCGCGTCGGTGTGTTTGTGTGTGTATATTATATTTCCCTCGACATGGAAATATGGACCGGTTATTGCTATTATCATTTTTCATGCATGATTATTGCTAGGGCAACAAACAATCTTGGTGTGTTCTTAACCGGAATCGGAAACATGCGAAACGCGTGCAACAAAAATATGAAAGGGAAAAAAAATCATATGCACGCAAAACGCAGCGTTTCATGATCATAATGATAATGGGCTTTGGGCCTTGATTAAAAGAACAACCAATCATAATAAGCCACGTCATCATTCCTTTCTTTTACCCAGCTTCGACTCTGAGAGAGAGAATTAAACGTCGCTCTCCTCAAAACTCTAAATCTGCAAACCGAAGCTCTCAAAGAAACCTTAATCTTCTTGTGAACCCTAAAACGATTTGCTCTTCGCTCAAGCTTGCTTTATCTCTTCTCTAAGCCTCTCTCTCTTACAACGCCATTGGTTAGTGCCGTTCCAGTAATCGACGACCGAATATTTCCCGAGATTTTGCATTTCTTCTCTCGGTTTGATTTTCTTGGATTTCGAGGTCGGTTTCGCCTTCAGTGCTCAGTTTTCCTCTTTTGTTTGCTCCTTGGATTTGTTTGGTTGCTTCATTAACCCAAAATCTATGGTATTCGCTCTCTTTCGGCCGAATGTCGGGTTTAGGGGTTATTTAGGGGTTCGGATTCTGAAACAGGGTTCCAATATTTTTATCTAAACCCTAATAGGACAGGCGAAACCCAAGGGTATGGGATCAAAAGCGCCGGAGGCCGGCCTTAGGGGTTATTTAGGCCCTCCCTCCTTTTGTTGCCTGGTATTCATATGATTTTCCCTGGATTTTGATTTCCTGATAAGGCCCGAGTGAATGTTATGTACATTTAAACCCAACAGAGAATGAAGGTTTCTCCGATGATTAGCGTAATCTCATTCGGTGTCGATTTCGTTCTCTCTATGCGTGAACCGATTTTTTTTTTCCTTTGGAACATGGTTTTATGTTGATGTTGTGTAATGGATTCAGGGTTCTTGTGTTCTAAAAGAGAGATTATATACATAGTTGGAGAAGGAATTTGTTTGGTTTGTCCTTTGATCTTCTTCACATCTGTTTTCACATAGGGAAAAAATTCAATATTGCTGAGATTTCTGGGACTGAGACCATTGTTAAGAATACATGTAAACAAATCGGGTCAGTGAAATAAGGATCCATTTGGTTTTGCAGTTAGGTATAATACTGTTTTGTTCCACTTTTGATTTCCTGGGAAATTATGTTTGTATATTCTCTCATGATGTGCAATTTCCTTGCGTACCAAGAAACTGAATATCATAATAGGAAAACGGAAAAACAAAAACACACAATCTTCTGCACTACTTTTGTCACATTCCATAAATTGGAAAATGAAACAGGGAACAATGGGATGGAGGCACTAATTGATCTTTACCCTTGTCTCTTCTTATTGCAAGGACAAAGAACAGTTCAATCTTAGGATAAGATATAACCAGGATGCTAGATCAGGGCACTGGGATTCGGAGTAACATAAGCAAGCAGTTCTTGGTCGTGTTCAAACTCAAGCATGTCTTGCTCAGGTAATGTCACCCATGCCTCGATCCCTTCCCCGTCCTTTGCATCCATTATTATGACCTGCACGCCCACCATACGGCCTGCTGCCACCCATACCGGGTTTCCCCATCCGAAATCGACCTCATATAGCGGAAATCTGCACCAACTAGTCACTGCATACTTGTCCATTTCAGGACTTAGCTCACACAATGAATTCAACATCACACCAATGACCATCTCACCGAGCTCAGCGATAGTCCTATTCTCTTGGGGATTCTCCTTGAATATCTCAGCGAGGTCGTCCTTACTTTTCCTTAATTTGGTAACCGTCTCTTCGATTTTCATCTCTCTTTCTGAACCGACTTTTAGGAATGGCAGAAAGAAGAGATTTCCGATTGCCATTCCCGGCAAGAGAGCTGGAGGAACTCTTGGTCGTAAATCCATGGTTTGTGTCATCACAAGTGGAAGGTTCGATTTCGAGGCCTTTGTGGCAGAGTTCAAAAGAAGTGATGTGGCGGCTTCAACACGAGTAGGTACCATGACGTTTTCACTTGCGGCTCTGCTTTTGAGCTCTTTGAGTTTAGTGGTACTGAAGACAAACCTCTGTGTTACAGGTTCTGTTCCGTGCTTGACAAGAGATGGAAACTCGACAGAAAGATCGGCAGGAGGGTAGAAAAACTGTGTCGTGAATACAGGATTCACTGTATCGGAACACCCTTTTGCAGCAGAAGCCCAACCTTGGACAAACATCATCAGCGAGTATGTGTCGCATATCTTATGAGAAACGCTGACCCCAATCGCCATTCCTCCTGCTTTAAAGAAACTGACATTGATGTTCAACAACGGCCATGTCCCAGGATCCATGGAATCTGATGGAATAAGTTGTTCGGGCAGAAGAGCATCTGGGTTTGTCAGAAGATCCGAGAGAAGCATATCGACCCGGGTCTGTGTAAACAGAGCTCCTTCGTCGTTGCAATCGAGAGAGACGCCTTGGATTCGACCAGCGAGTGGATAGAAGCGAGTAAGAGTCTCGGACAGAGAACTCTTGAGGATCTTGGAGACCGTCTCTTCCTCAGCGGTTTTGTCGTAGAAGAAGATGGCGGGTAAGTAAGTGGTGGGAAGGAATTGATCAAAGAGAGAAAGATGAATGGTTCGGACATGGGAGGGTGTTGTTGGAGAAGCTGGTTTGATCACTTCTCTTCCAATGCGCTCAAGCTTCATCGTCATTTTCGGGAGAACATAAGGTTTTTGTATGGTCCTTGACTCCTTCCCTTGGGTACTACGTATAAATAGCCCATAGACTCAATTTTTTTTTAAAAAAAAAAAAATGGGTGTCCAAATTTGCCAAATTTTGTTTTAAGATTGATAAAGACTCCTACCCGACCTTTTGAAATGTTGGTTTCTAAGGTGGTGGATATATATGTGTGTCCACGTGTAATTTGGGATTTTTTTCATTTTATATTTCTGTAATCTTTTTTTACGTTGTATTTTGGAAAAAATATAGTGACCAAAATCGAAGTCACGAAGATTTTTCATAGGAGAATAGGTATCATGTGAACAGGAACCGATGTAAGGGGTATTAGTTTGAAGTCATATATTCATACAAATACTAAACCCTAATGCATGTGGTGACATCATGCAGGAAATTTACCATCTTTACAAGTTCGGTACATCATTGACATTACACATGGATGATACAGTAGGAGAAATAAATCTGATCCCCCCAAACCCTAAATCTTGGCACCGCCTAAACCCATAATCCATTTCATTAATCTTTTTTTTTTATAAAAAAAAACAGTTTTTCTTTCTATATTTCATTGGAATTTCTACATCTGAAATCGCCCATGTAAATCCCTTTAGCTCTTATACCGTACGTGGGGATATTCTTTTGTTTATATAGCAAAGGTCTTTGATTATATATTGCCTTCCTTAACTTGGTAACCATCTGTAAATTTTTTTTTTTTTTTTTTTTTTTTGTAACTGAGTATCTTGTATCAAGATCAAAACTAATTTCGGTGGCGAGATTAATTTTGTGGTTTGGAATAAACGTCACCTCCCCAAAACTTGAGGTTCATTTTTGTTCCATCAATCCTCAATACGTGCTCTTTCTACAAAATCGGGTTAAAATAAGCAAAGTTAGCTGAGCTTCTACGCCATCTAAGCTCAAACTAAGCTCTCAATATATCAGCAGGAGTCTCGTTGGTTTCGGATCATTAATGGGCTTTTAAGGTTTCGTAACTAAACTGATAAACAAGTTACATTTTGCATTGTTCTGTCTTTCTCCATCATCTCGGTCGGTTATTTATTACAGTAATGGACAATGTACGGATCGATGCACGTGTCTGTTTTCCTAGCCTCGATGCATGGATTCTTTGCCACTCATCGAAGGGAAGGGCCGAGTGTGTACGATAACAATTTTTGGTGAAATGTCAATTTCCATATCACGTTTTCTGTCGGCAATACATATATATGTATGTATGAAGATATAATCATTTTATCTCGATGATGTTTTTATAAGTTCGAGGTTACGCCTCATATCATATGACGCCGACGTTGGCTGCATTTCATGGCTCGTTTTGTTGTGGCGAGCTTGACAAATAAATATATTTATATTTATATAATCATTTTATCTCGTTTTGTTGGGTGGTTGTAAAAGTTAACTACAATTGCTATATATTTATAAAACTAAACAGAATATGACTCTAATATAATATGTTACACTTACGAAAGAAATGGACAAATTAGTTACGTCGAATTCATAAATGTTTATAATAAAGTCAACGAGATTATATATTTTTTTATACATTATTTCTTGTGTATAAAACTGAAGATTTTGTTGGGTTGGAAGCGTATATATTTGGTTGAATTAAACATGGCCAAAATAATGGATTCTTAAATATTACTACATGCCAATTTACTTCCGTCGCCATTGATGGCGTGATCTGGCAGGGGTACACACGTAGATTTTGGGCCTGAATATCTCATACACATCGAAGACATGGGCTCTGTGATATCTTAATGGGCCTGATAAAGCCCAATATTTTGTAAATATCTTGCAAATAAAGAAACAAATTGGGTCGCCATCTCTAAATTTTTTTAAAAAAACGAACTTGAATAGAATAAAAATTGGAAAAATAAAAACATTATTGGAATAAAATAAGTATTTTTTTTACCAATAAAAACCGAAATCGAAACAAATCAAACCAGAATTTGATATAACAGGCGATTGTAAACCCGAAATCAAACGGTGCCGAAAGATGAATGAGATGGTGTCGTTGCGGCGGCAGAGGAGTGAGTCCGGTCATAGCAACGGCATGTGGTACGTTTCGGCCGAGGGATGTCTCCTTTCATAACTCTGGTCTTGATGAAATCGAGGGTTTTGTTTTGTTGTCTCTACTCGTGCCGATTGGAAATTTTTTTCAATTGTTTAGTGACAATTCTTGCTAATTTCCCCATTCCAACGACGTTTCACCAAATGGGTATGGCGCAAAATTCGATTTTCTTTTTTACATTTCTTGGATGAATTCATTGTAATATCCAGGGACAGAGTGATCACATTCCAGCAATTGAAAATGTACCGGATTACATTTAGGGTTTTTGTTGTCTCGCCTGGTGCCCATTGGGAATTTGTTTTCATTCGTTTATAAAACAGTTCTGTTGCGAATGATGAACCCAAAAGATGGAGTGAAGAGTTCAATATGTTCAATTCTGGAGTGGGAGAAAGGCATTTACATTTCCTGCCGTAGTGTTCTTTTCTCGTTTTCTTTCATTTTTCTGTTCATGTGAAAACAAAATCGTCATATAAGATTTGGTTTGCTGAGAGATATGCAGATGCTTGAAGGTAAGGCGACCTTCAAGCTATGGAAATTACGGTCAAAGAGCAGGAAAAAATTCCTCAAGGGTCGAAGAATCAAATTCAATCCTTGATGTTGAGAGGTTCGCTCCATTTTCTCTTGTTCATCTTTATTTGCTCAAAAGAACTTGTCCATCTGTGGAGTAACTCTTTATCTGATGTTTTAAAGGTATTTGACTCTGAATTCGAGCCTTTCAGGTTCTAGAGTTCGGAACCCATCGTTGGATCCGTACCGTTCAGATATATCCAGTTGGTGAGGGCGAGAAGCCGAGCTACCGAAGGTGAGGTCAAATGTGATATCGAGATTCCAGAAGAGGGTGAGATAAGGAGCATTGTGTGGGAAAACCAGAGGTGAGAGAACAGAAAAGGGTGAGGCGAGACGAGCAAAGATCGAGAGAGAGAAAGGTGAATGGCGAAGAGATCTACCCAAGGAACATATATAGGAGAGTAAGGCGACATGAGGTGCGAGCGGGGAGAGGACGAGAGAGAATCTTACACAAATTGTTCTTGTACGCGCCTTGGAGTGCCCGGCAAGGAGGAAAGTCAAACGTACAATTTGTCAACCAAACCAGACAAATAAAGTCAAACACATTAGCTAACTAACTAACTAACTAACAGGCTTGTATAAATGCGTTGTCAACTCCTGCCGCTGGAAGAATCTTACGCACATTGTGGAGAGATCTGTTCTCAAACGGTTGAAAGATCTAAAAGAATATGGGAGATTGGTCTGAACTGCCTCAAGAGCTGCTCCATCTGATCGCTCAACGCATCGACAACTGCTTCGATCTCATCCACTTCCGCTCCGTCTGTTCCACGTGGAGATCTCATACTCCTCCCAGGATTCGCGACGTGTCCCTCCTCCAATGCCCTCTTCCTCCGGACGAGGGCGGCTTCGGAGATGACTGTCACATGTCCAAGCGACGTGTTTACCTTCTCAAGTGGCCTTCAGGAGACCGTCATCGATATTGGTAACCCTAGTTTTCATTTAGGGTTTCAATAATGTAGAATCTTAATATATTGTTTTCTGTTCTTTATTTGATTCTTGATGAACAAAAGATGGTCATTTCCTTTGGTTTATTCAATGGTTCTGATGAGAAGATTGGTTATGACAGTTTGTTAAAGCTACGAGAGGAGGAGAATGGAGAACTGGTTCCGCAAAACTTGTTCGAGATGAGATGCTCAAACGAATACAAGATGGAGTATCCTCGGGTATCGTTTGACTTGCTCAACTGTCAGGTAACTGAACTAGAGTGCGAACACATGGCTTGTTACACCGAATGGTTCGAACCATTTGAATGCCAGTTCAAAGCGGAAGAGAAGGTCGGTTTCATAAGGTTGGGCGGAGGGAATGAAGATTTTGCGGTTTTTGGGAGGCTATCTTTCAAGAGGCTCGCCATGTTTAGATCAGTGGATAAGTGTTGGACCATTCTTGATCCCGCTCAAAGAGATTATGAAGAAACTGCGTTATTCAACGGAAAGTTCTACACAGTCGATTTCTCAGGCAAGACTACAGTGGTAAAAAAGCCTTATCAAGAAGTGAGTTTCTTTAAGATGTCAAGGCCTCTCGGCAAGGCAAAGACAATGAAGCGTAGGGTAAGGAGACTTAGTTTACCTGTGTTTCTTCCGTAGCCTAAGCTTTGATCTTTTTTCTAATTTCCCTGTCTTGAAACAGCTTATACGGTCGGGAAATGAACTCTTACTCGTGGAACTGTGGATGGAGAGTCTCAATTATCGCGAGTGGGGAAAACCTGAACGTCGAAAGAAGATAAGGGTTAAGATTTGCAAGTTAGACGAGGAGAAAGAAGAATGGGATGAAGTAGAAGATCTGGGAGATCGTGTCTTGTTCTTGGCTTATCCGAGTTCATTCTCTTGCTTGGCTAGTGATATTCCGGTGATCAAGGGCAACTCCGTCTTCTTCATGGAGTTCTGGGGCGAGAGCCGTGATTCACACGATTGTATCTTGGTGTTCGAATTAGCGGAACAAAGCGTTAGATCGGTAAAAGATATTCCGGCATATGTTGAGCTGTTCCAATCGCCGGCAGGTTGGGTAATCTCAAACCAGTGGTCGGATTAAGGTACTCACTTTTCAATGTACTGGTGTGGTGTTTGAAAGAAAAGGACAGTTATCTTTCAGATCCTTATGTCTGAGTCTTGTTCTTGTTGGTCCAACTGTATCTGATTCTATCTGTTTATAGATCGATTGATTCCTGGGTTTCTTGGGTCTCAAGGAAATCCCAACATCGCATAGGCTTTTAGGGTTTGTGTAGAAGACATGGGCTCTAACTGTTAATGGGCCTGAAGAAAAATTTTCAGCCTTATCAATAAAATAATCCAAGTCTCAATCTTTTATCCCGTAAATATTTGATAGGAATATTCGTTGTTTGCATGTTCTTTGCCTTTATGGCAAAATCTCAGCCGTCCGATTCTTTGATCCCCCAAGATGGAAAATTGTTTTTGTAATTTTTATTGAATACCCTGAATTGTGTTATCTCTGTGAAAGAAAAATATCCATTTCATATAAAGGTAAAAAGGATATGATACTGATACAATGAAAATGTAACATTTTAGTTGGCAAACGCAAGCATACATGTCTATTCTTTTCCCCTTTTTATCTTTTTTTTTTTTGTTTTTTTTGTAATGCAGCAATAGTAAATTGTTTTTCATTTAACTAAATAACTTTTATCTAAACAAAAACAAACAACGCATCATTATTGCCCACATGATGATGTGGCGCGACCTGATTGGATGAAAAAAACAGCAGAAGTCCTTCAACATGCACCGCACGCGACAAATCACCGGCCTAGTAGTCGTCGTCATCGCCGCCGTCGAAATCATCTCCTGCGGCGAGATCATCCTCCACCTTCTCCGCCGCCTCCTCCGCTATATGATCCTCCAACGCATCCACTCCCTCCACCAACGCAATACCTCCCAAAGCTCCGGCCACCGCACCCACCGCCAATCCCGTCCCCATCCCGCCAAATCTGCTCCCCTTCCTCTCCGTCTCCGCCGCGTACCCATAACCCGGTTGCTGTCCGTATGATGGCGCTGGCGCTGGAGCAGCCGCGTTGTACGGATACCCGCTCGGAGGAGCGGCGTACTGCGGTGGCGCGTAGGGCGCACCGTAAGCCGGAGGCGCGTGGGGCGC
This sequence comes from Tarenaya hassleriana, assembly GCF_000463585.1. NCBI lineage: Eukaryota > Viridiplantae > Streptophyta > Magnoliopsida > Brassicales > Cleomaceae > Tarenaya > Tarenaya hassleriana. The sequence continues at coordinate 723,818 of NW_010966459.1, forward strand.
ACCGTAACCGTACGACGGCGCCTGATACGATCCCGGAGATGGGTATCGAGGTTCACGGACGGTGACGGTGACTTCGAGCTTGCCGTGGGGACGACCGGAGGGGCGTTTGAGCTTTAGGGATTTGACGGTCGGAACCCCGACGCCGGATTCTTCGAGGACGTCGCGGAGGCTAAGACGGGCAGATCCGATGAGGGGCTTAGTGTCTTCCTCCCGGCCGGCGTGGACGATATCGATGCAGAGGACGTTGTCATCGTCGTCGACAGGCTTCTCCGGCGGGAGAGGAATGGCAAGTGTCTCGTTCCAGTGGGGACTCGTGTCGCCTTCCTCGTCGACCCTCGTCGAGCACTTGTACCTCGGGTCGACCCAAACGACGGCGTATGGCTTGTTCGGACCGTGACGCCAGTTCACGTTCTTGATGTCCTTCGCCGACGAGATCGCCACTTCGACTTCCTTGCGCGACGACATTTCTGCAAGAGGGGCAAATTGGGAATTTCTATGCGATTTTTTTTTTTAATGCTTTGGGGAGTAATGGAAAGTTGTGGAGGCTTCGTAGGGGTATTTATACCGTTGAGCGGATCAAGAACAATTCGACGGTTGCTGTGGCTAATGTTCTTTGTTGATTTACCATTTTACCCTCAGGGATTGGGTATTTGGTATGCGGTCTCATGCTGGTATTTACGGTAATTCGTCATAGTGATGGGCCTCCCCTGGACGCATTCATGAAACTTCTGATTTATTTTGGCAGGCGTAGTCCGTAATTCATAAGAAATAACATAATATTTTATATCAAATCTACTCCTATCTGGAAAAAAAATACTCAACCTGCAAACTTATTTCATATTAGAATAGAAGAAAAATTGATAGAACTAAATCATAGAATTGATTAAATAATCCAAAAAAGGAAAAGAATCGTCCTTTAAGTCCAACAAATCCGATGCTCATCTGCGGAAGATACGTTACAGGGAAGGTCGGACCGTAACACAGTCAGAGACACGGAGACAACGCGTACTTTTTTGCCTTTTGTCTCAGCCACAACACCTAGATTTCTCGAACAAGGAAAAAAAAAGGAAAGATTGAAACTTTAAGCAACTCATCAAAGAATCATTGCTTCCTTCCTCTTCCTTTCTTTACGGGTTGTGTCTCGATCTGTTCTTTCCCAGTAACTTCAGATAGATCAACTGCACGGGTTCCAAGCAAAAATGCAGACGAAAGATGGATCAAACACGATGTTAAAATCCGCGGCAAAAGAAAACGAAGATCAGGGAGAAAAAAACACAAGTTTTGAATACCATCTGGTCCTCTGGCCATCAAAGTGAAGAATATGTTATTCAGCTTCTCCATCTTCTTCGCATCTTGTGCTTGGTCCGTCTTGAATTTGAGACACTGCCCAAGAATGGTTAACTAAATCCTATTATCATATGCCTCTCATAAAGATCACACATACAGAGAAAAATATCGTTTCAAAGGCGCATGAAACAGGAAGACGCTCAAACAGGCAGAGGATTTACGATATGCTGACTCCTAGAAAGAATACCGTTAACATGAACAGCTTTTCAAGCTTAGATTGTTGTACATCTTGAAGAGCAATTGTTCCGAATAAACATCCACAAAGAAAAACAGGGGTCAAAGTGAAAAAAACCCTGAATTCCTCTCACTAGCCAACATTTTACACCGACCAATCGAGTCATCGACAATGCCACGGTAAACACCCAACTTTCGATGTCCACAAGAACAGTGCAGTCAAAAGAAGAAACTCAAACCTTCTGTCTTACAAGTGGTATCAAAGGTGCTTCTTACGGTATCTCCGCTCATTCTCAGGCAAACACAAGTTCAAAACAATGAAGACATTTCTCGGTAATATGAGGAGAACAGTTGTAAAAAGATTAACTAGTAATACTGAAGCCTGAAGATGATTTTCACATTAGTGTTTCCAATTCATAGATAGAGGGTCAAGTCTAATAATCATCATGAACCCAAAAGATGAGATCCTCCAATTCAGCATTCTTCATCCTTGTGGAACTTCCACGATTCATAAGCAGATATCAAGTTTCATACCCATGCAATGGATCCACATCATTTGTCTATTATAATTATGAAAATCCCAGGGAAAAAAAGGTTAGAATCCACAAGTAGTGTGAGGAAAGAG
>NW_010966459.1:726135-759410 GCF_000463585.1 Tarenaya hassleriana
GAAAGAGTGACTACCTCCTTATTATCAGTAACCTTAAGAACCAACTTGCCGTCACAGTGCCTATACTTCATGGTATACCTTGTCTGTACCACAAATTAGATCATCAGCCAGAAAATTCTCTACAAACAATCCATGGATCCATGATAAACTTTTCCTGAAACTATACATAGAATGTGTGTCGGCTGCCGACGAAAGAATCAAAATCCACAAGAAGGAAAAACTTGAAAGAAAAAATACATTGCATCCGCGGCATCAGAACGTAACCAACGCAATAAGATTCAAACCCACTGTCGGTGTTTATCAAATATTATCCGGAAAACAAAATATGAATGAAGCAACAGAGAAGCAGAAGAACGAGACGGAAGAAAAGTTTACAGATTCGGGATCGGCTCGAAACAGCTGAACAGATCGATCGACAAATTCGTCCCAGGAAACGATGTAGACCATTTTCGATCCAGTCAAATTGATGAGAGAGAATTTGGATTTTAAGAATTTCCCGATCTCAACTCCGTCGGGGAAGAGGCGGAGGAAAAAGGGTTCTTATTTGTGTTTGGAAATGTACATATTGTTTTTTACCGCACCGGTCCGGTTCGGGGATTAAAGGACCGGATCGGTTTAGAAATATTGGGTGGTTCGCTTTGCTAAAACCCTACCGTTCTCTGTACCCTTTGCAATCTCACTGACCTTCGTTCCTCAGTACATCATCATCATGCTATCTCGTTTCTTCCTCAGATCTTCAAATCTACGTCTCGTAGCCCTAGTTACATCCAAATCACAACCTCGGATCTTCTCCTCCTTCATCCGACCTCTCTCCACCAACAGTGGCGGCGATGGGTCCGGGAACGGCTACAATCGGAGTGACGATCCGTGGAAATTTTCTCAACAAAATGAGGAAAAGTTCGGTTCGGTCTTCGGGGAAGATTCGGGCACCCCATCAGGAGTTCCGGGATCCGATTCACTCGCCGGAGAGGACGATTGGCTGAACGCGAAGGATGATGGAGAAGAGAATGTGTTCAAGAGCATCGAGAAGGAGGAGGCGGCGGCGAAGGGCGGAGATGATTGGCTAACGGCGGAGGGGTACAAGCCGGGATCCGATTCACTCGCCGGAGGGGATGATTGGGTGAACGCGAAGGATGATGGAGGGGAAAATGTGTTCAAGGGCATCGAGGAGGAGGAGGCGGTGGCGAAGGGCGGAGTTGATTGCATGACTGCAGAGGAGCACAAGCCGTGGAGTTTGAAAGAGGAAGTGAAGGATGATATATTCGATATAGGCGACGAAATGGCGCCTGACTTTGAGAGCAGCGTGGCAAGCACTGAAGCCTATGATAATGAGCAGCAGAAGCTGATTGAGAGGGAAGAGAAAGAGCTCTCTGCCATTCTCAAGGGTAAGATTTGTTTCTTTGGCTCCTGGGTTTCTTCTTCGTGGATTCCGATTCTGTGCCTCCTATGTTGGAAATGTCTATAGATTTTGATTCCGGAAATAAATGGATAGCTATCAATGTTGATGATGACTTTACTTCATTGATAATGGAACCACGGGTAACTTTTTGAATGGACCATCATCCGAGTATGATCAATCTATTGATTTTCCTGTTGTACGTGTTAGTAGATCTGCTACATTTTCCAGAGCCCAGGTGCTTAAGATCCTTAAGCTAATGCAGTAGACTTTTATGTTCCAAGAATTTTGTAGTTTGGCGCTTATTTGATGTGTTTTTTGGTTAATTGTGTCCTGTCTTTCTAATGCACTTGCTGGAAAGAGACAGACTTTCGCAGTTATGAAATTACTAGTTTGACACTCAATCTCTCAGGAGGTATTGGTTCTGAATTTTCTAGTTGATGGTCTGGATATCTTCTGCAGTGGTGGTCTGTGTTATCATGTGTTTCGTTTGAAGTTGGTATCCTTTTTGTCTGTCACGATAAAGTTAGAAGTTATACTGATCAGGCACTTACTATCGCAGGTCCTGATCGAGCGTTTGGAGACCTAATCGCGAAATCGGGTATAACAGACGAAATGCTGGACAGTTTGATTGCCTTAAAGGATTTCCAAGGGATTGAGGGATTACCCCCTCTGACTGAGATCAGAGATATGCGCTATGAAAAAAGTTTAAGAAAGTCATCGCGAGCTGATATAGAGCTGCAGAAGCAAGAGGAGATGGCCAAATCACGGGTTAGACAGGTGGATGAGAAGGGTAGAGCATATGGAACCGGAAGAAGAAAATGTAGCATTGCTCGTGTTTGGATTGAACCTGGAGAGGGGAAGTTCCTTGTTAATGAGAAAGATTTTGATGTCTACTTCCCAATGCTTGATCATCGTGCTGCTCTTCTACGTCCGCTTGCTGAGACAAAAACCTTGGGTCTTTGGGATATCAAGTGCACTGTTAAAGGCGGCGGTGTATCAGGTAAGCCGTATGACAACCTTAGTAGCCTGTTGGAACTTTTCGTGATTGAAATTTTGTAATCCAATCTGAGTTCAAGTATCTTCCCAGGGGATGCACATCAGAAAATATCGGTTAGAACTACACATTCTTATGTTTTAGGCTTTCTTAAACTGATGAAATCAGGTTGATGGGATTAATTACATACTAGTACTACCATTTAGATTCAAATAGTTGTTAAATGGGAACCAAATGCAGAATTATTCTCAGTAAATAGTTTGGTTAATACTGCTGTAATCAGTGTATATTACAGTTATCTAACCTTAGTCAAATTGTCCTTAACTGCTTTTTTAAAGGTCAAGTTGGGGCGATTCAGTTGGGTATCAGCAGGGCACTGCAAAACTGGGAACCGGACTTGCGTCCGCCTCTGAGATCTGGTAAACCATACCGCTGAACCATTTTGCGGTCTTATTATCGTACATTACCAAACTCTGGTTTTCTGCTAATTCCCTGCCTTGAGTGTAACTGTAAACATGAATGTACGAAATACGGGCATATATGCAGAAATACAAGGGCATGCCCTATATATACAGATACGGATGGATGTTTGATATCTGAGAGTTGTATTTGCGTCTATTATATCTTAGAGCTGAGGAGCGAGTCAGGTTTGTTCTGATCTGGTATCAAAGCCGACTTCGAACTGATTCGGATATCTTTTTTATTCTTGTGAAACTTTTCAGCTGGTTTCTTGACGAGGGATTCAAGAGTGGTGGAAAGGAAGAAACCCGGAAAGGCGAAGGCAAGAAAGAGCTTCCAATGGGTCAAACGTTAACGAAAAAAACCCGTACGAATCTTCTTTTCCTCTCTTTTGTTTTCCTATCACCAGTTTTACCGGTTGGTTAGTTCACCGGCAATAACTCCTGTTTTAGGCCGATTCATGTGTTGTTTGCAGCAACCAACACCTCTCTGTTACGATCTACTTTGTGCCATAAAGAAAAAGGAAAACTTTTTTTGTGGGGGCATTGAGAATTCACGTGTTGTGTTATTTTTGTCGGACGTATAATCCCCCGTGTTTCAGTGACTTTATCTTGGGAGTTTTGGGTTTTGACTTGTGTTCCCTGAACCTTGGAACTATAGAACATGTTGGTTAGTTTATCATATGGGATGCTATATTACATCAATCAGACATATTAGAAATAAGACAGATTCATGTGAAAGTGACGCATGAACACCTTTCATTCTCCTTAATGTCCGAGAAAACAATCAATCCTACGAGTCGGAGTTGACGTCCAAAGACAGATGTGAACTGATAAATTTTTGTCCTTTCAGTTTTGTCATAGGTGACGTGGCTACGGTTCCAAAGAATTGTGTATTAAATGTTGATACGGTTCCAAACTTCCAAAGAATGAACAGACACACAAATTTTCCCATTTCTTTCTCTGATTTTCTATCATTTTCTCAGTTGCCAAACAACCATTTTCTCGGACTATGATATGCTCCATCTAAATAAAAATATCCTCGGAGAAGACATTCATCTGAATACGAGGATGCAACTCAGGAGTTGGTGTAAAGATTTCCCAAAAAAGAAAGATATATGGACAGATTTTGTTCATATTATATAAAGATTGGTTTCACTTGGGGGTGTTATTTAATATTACGTGCAAGCATCTGTTCCTTCGCCCCACACTTCAAGTAGCAGCAACGCCACTGTATCCAAACACCAAATTGTTTAAGTAATCATTTTTTTTCTTCTAAGCAAAAACTATATATACACGCACACACATATACATACATGGAAACCTTGTCGTTCTTCTCATTTTCAGATTTCCTTCCTCCAAATATCTTAATACGGAAACTCTTTAGCCAACACTGAACTTTGTTATATAGACCGGGTGAGTCTTTTTTTCTTTTCTTCAACTACATTGGTCTTCTTCTTATTTTCTTTTGATTTTTAATGTGTTTTTATCATTTAAATTTTTCGTTTATCTGTTGCAATTACACTTTAATTGTATTTTAAATTAAATTTTGAGATAAATACACCCATATATATATATATATACATACATGTCCTCTATATAGTTTTGCATTTTGTTTCTCATATGTACTGATGATAACATGTCGAATGTTAGGTTTTCAAATGAAAAAATATATGGAGATTTTGATGTTAATAACTAATCATAATTTCAACGGGATAAAAAGAAGTTATTTTTTAATTTATTGATTATATACTCAATTTCCATTATGATGCAAATCTCATGCCGAAATATTACAATTGTATGTCGAAGTCTTTGGATATAAAATATTTTCTTTTCAAATGCAAATAATAACGTATGTGAGCTTTTATTTATTATTACTTTGAATTAGAAATCTCTAACTAAATGAATGGAGATAATAATGAGAATTATATCTTCTTCTTTTTTTCAGTGCGGATGGGCAGAGAGATTTTTTCAAGGATCAAAAAGTTTCTTTCATACACAGGTTGATCTCACTGTTCATTTCCTCTATAAATTTACCAATTTTACGTTATAATCGCCTCGTTATTTTATTACCAGAAAAAAATTACTTTTTCACCATTTTTATTTAACTGCGTTCATTTTTTCTCCTCTAGATAAAATGTAACTCGGTATTCTTAATTTCCGATTTCCAGCTTCGGGAGCTACTACTACGAGCCCCAAAAGCCGAGATGACGTGGATGTCCGGGAAGAGTACGCCAACGCATTCCGTACGGAATCATACAACCAGTTCTGGACACGTGTCACTCAGTTAAGCCACAAGAAATCCGCCACGTGTTCACCCATCGAGTCGTCATCCACCTCAGCGCGGCTCATGTCCTATCGTCTCTTCGCCCAAAATCTCCTCGACCCGGATCCGATCACCGTTACCCGGATATTGTATCTGACCCGGACCCGACGCCTGACCCGATTTCTTTTATCGAGTTACTACTCGGAGACAGCGAATGCATTTCTAATTTGCAGTATTTTGCTGAGAAGCGTCGACCGTATCCGCTCTAAGTACGAATCTTTAAAAACCCAAATCGAATTTAAAGCTGATCCGTTGGATCTGATTAATCAATTCATGGAGCTGTCGAAATGGTTCCGCCCGTTTGTCTCGTCGGGTTTCCGGATTCGGGTCGTCCAAAACAACTGCTCAAACCTACTTAACCGGCTTGAATCGAGCCGAGACAAGACCCGTACCAAACTCCGGTTCATTAACGGTTTACGGCACGGTTCGGGCATGTTCGTCGTGGCACTAACTACAACATTGATTGTAACCATAGCTTCTCACGCTTTTGCTCTGTTCATAGCCGGTCCAAGTCTCCTAACCGCCAGATTCAAACCGGCCGGTCTGACCAAGAAGCTTATGAGAACCGCGGCTCAGCTCGACATAGCGGCGAAAGGGACGTACATTTTGAGCCGGGATCTGGACACGATAAGCAGGTTGGTGAGCCGGTTTAACGACGAGGTCGAGCACGCACGAGCCGTGGCCGAGTTCTGGGCGGTGAGAGGGTTAGACCGGGTTCGAGCCAAGGAAGAAGTGGCTCGACAGATGAAGATGACTGGTGAGAGCCTAAGTGAACAACTTGATGAACTTGAAGAACATCTTCACTTGTGTTTCATGACCATCAATAGGGCGAGGAATCTTGTCGTTAGGGAGATTCTGGATCCGGGTCGACCCGGTTGCTCTCTGGGTCCGAAATCCAAGTAAAAATTGGGCGATTGTTGTAATGATTTCAATTTTTTTTCTTCTAAAGATTCGATTTTATGTTTTTCTTTTAGATTTTTGGAATCCATATAAGTTCTAATATAGTAATCTATCATCTAATTAATGCTTAAACCGCCAACGCGAACATTAGGGACTAGGGAGTCTTTTAAACTAAAATTCACTTCCAAACTAAATCAATATTATTTAACTTTATTAATATAAAAATATTTAATTGTTTGGTCCGTCCTTGGCCAACCTATAACCGTTCAAATATTATCTCTTTACCGTACAAATTCACCAATATCACGTATATATGCATTTACCTAAGGTTGTAAATTTTCATGACTTTTTTTTTTTGGTAAATTAAATTTTCACGACTTATTTACAAGGACTACTTTAAAATGGGTCCATGGATAATTACACCAAAAATATATATCTTAAAATGTAACACCTCAATTTATTTATTGTTTCACCACGTACGTACGTAACTCCTTGAATTAGACATGTAATATTATTGCACCGCCATTGTTGTTGTTTCTTCTCGCCGTTAATGCCGAGGTCGAGGATGTTGAATGAGAGATTATGAACCACTGAAATAAAATTTGAAATAATCGCACATGAATTATCGAAATCCAAACCCAAATGTCTCAATTGACATCTCGAAACCAATCTCATATATATGAAATTTGGATATTCGAACGTTTGGTATAGAAAATCGGATCCAAAATAAATGTGGGTAAATTTAAATCAAAATTTTAATTTATTGAAAATATCAGAAAATTGGAAAATCCGGTAATTTGACCATTCCCTGCACGTTACATATATATATTAATTGTTAATTTAGTTAATATAGTTTCACATCTCAACCATAATGCATAATTTAACTAAACCCGGATTGGACCGGATTCATTTGACCGTGATTGTCGGTTATAACGGCCATACCAAAGATAATTTACGGTTATAACGGTCACACTGTAAACCGGTCTTAACGGGTTCCAAGGCCGAACCGGCTCTACATAACTTTAACGCGAATTCCGAGATTGGACCGGTACCGGTTAAACGCATCGTCAACCAAATTTAATGCTCCATGGGACCATGGGTAACGAGCTTTTCGTATCTTTTTATATATATATATATATATATAAGATAAATTCGAATAAAATATTTAATGCAAAATTAACCCCTCGTCTGACTCTAGGTACTTCATTTGGTAAGACAACATAAAAGCTATTGAATCATTAAAAGATTGGTGGAAAAAATAATTGTTATTTTCATATTTTTATAGTAAGGTATGATTATAACAGGGAATATCTTTTCCATATAAAGAAAAAAAAAATCCTATTGATTTGTTCGGCTTAGTATAAACAATAGTTCTTATACAAGGATAAAATATAAAGCATATATTAGAAAAATATATTCCTTTCGGCGCATAATTGTTTTGCTTAAATATTCCAAAAATATTTTTGTTTTAAAAAAAAGATAACACTGTTGCGTATTAGCTGTATCATAAATATACAGACGATGGACCGTATTTATTTCACCCACAAACGTACGGACGATACGAAAAATAAATTTTGAGTTAAAATATCGACGGTAATTATAAAAATTTATAATGAAATATTCGTATTTTAAATGTAAACAAAATAGTCCAACTGAGGTGTGTACACATATTGCTTTTGTATACCGTATATATATATATATTTCATTTCGTACGTCATCTGTAAATTTCATGATTTGATTCCTTTATAAATTATTTTCTTCCGACCGGAAACTAAACATACGTTTTCTCTTTGTATTTTCTAAGAAGAAGTGGTCATAATTCCATGCACTCAAACCAAATAATATTTACTTTAAGACACAAATATTTCCATTTAAATCTCTATTAACCCTAGTCGATGCATATCAAGCTACGGTTCATCAACCTCTAGACGTTACGTGTAGAAAATGTTACCATTTTATTCGAATATATTATAAATGGGTCTCAAGGCAGTCCACCACGACCTAACCACACATGTGAATATTATACTTGCATCTCACATGCATGCGTTGTATATACCATATTTATCCCCGTATAATAATACCATACGTTATACGTACAATGGGAGATCGCCCAATTTCCTAAATCCACCCGATCCCTAACAAAAAGAAAAAAAAAAGCGTTTTGGAGACATTAATTGGTTCACAACCGCTCTCGTTAACCCTTAAATGCAATCCCAACCACACATACTCACACTACATATATATATATATATATTATAAATATATAGACGCACACTTATGTTTTCCAAATCATTTCATTATATATATATAGTTCAAGAAACCCCAAAAAAAAAAAAATAGAGGGAAACCCATTCAAGATCTTGTCGTGTGATCGTGAGAACAATGGCGATAACGAAGGTGAAGATTATGAACACAACTCACGTGAAACCGAAGAATCCGCTTGGGAAGAAACAATGCAATCTCACGACGTTTGATCTCCCCTACTTAGCCTTCTACTACAACCAGAAGCTCCTTCTCTACAAGACCGAGAGCAACGTTGTCTTCGACGAGGATGTCGTGGAGAAACTCAAGGATGGTTTGCGTTTGGTTCTTGAAGACTTTTACCAACTCGCCGGAAAACTCGCAAAGGACGACGCCGGGGTTTTCCGGGTCGAGTATGACGCCGACGACGGAGAGATCGACGGCGTAGAATTCTCGGTGGCGGCTGCTGATGACGTCAGCGTGGACGATCTGACGGGTGAGGATGGGACGGTGACGCTCAAGGAGTTGGTTCCGTACAATGGGATCTTGAACGTGGAAGGACTTCGCAGGCCTCTCCTTGCTGTCCAGGTAACTATTATAATATTGTGTTTTGCATACAGTGCAATTTTCCTTCTTTTCCGATTATGCGCCCTTTATCGGTTATAATATTATAAAATAAAAATATAGTTTTTAATGGAAAGTAAATTAATATAAAATTAGAGTTGAAATAGATTGAGGAAATCAAAGGTTCAATTACATTTCAAATAGAAGTTGAAAGAAACGGAACCTATTTTTTCCCCATAAATTTGAATATAAAACGGGAATGTTATGGAATGATATATATATTAGAAAATATTGGGTGCATATATATACGGATACAAATTGTATATTTCTACGGCATACGGCCATTTCCCTTTCTCTGCATTAGCTTAGAGCTTTAAAAAGCTTATCTTAAATATGATCAGTGAATCTTGAGTTATTATCTGATGCTAATTATTAGGAGAATTGATGGATTTATATCATATTATAATTTCTTTAGTCTGAGGATCTAAACATTTTTTGATGGATGATGATAACGATAAATATTTCATGTTAGGTGAATTTTTTGTTACAGTTTTGGAGGTCGAAAGGATTAAAAAGAAAAATTAATGATTTTCATAAAATAAAATAAAATAAAGAAACCGTAGCCGCTCATATTAGGCGACATTTTTTTTTTGTAAAGTGTAGCATTTATGACCAAAAAAACATAGGACATTTGGGTCAACCCGTTTGACCTTTAGCCAAATTCCAAATGCTTCAAGGAAAAATAAAATAAAATTTAGAGATTCAACTGAATAAAATATTATATGTCATATGGGCCAAACAATAAAATATTATATATACATACATAAAATATGTTTTTTTCACACAAAAATACTATTAATAAATGATTTTAAAAAAATACAAAACCGAGTTCTCCAATTTAAAGAAAAGGCTAGGATTATAATACAAAAAACAAAATAGACGAAACAATGGGGAAAATATTATTCAAGATTTACTTATTTCATGTGTAAAAATATTAATTGTCACGGGTTCACGTACAAATGGTCTCATTTGTTCAAATTCAGCCAACATTAAGAGCTATGATTTAATTAAATTTTTTAATAAAAAGGTTTACATAAAAGAGCCGTTGTTATATATATATATATATTTAATCATATAAGATGTATACGAAGTAAAGAAGAACTTTTAAAAATTTTGCTGTTATAAAATAAATGAAAAATATTATACGAGAATCTGATGTAAAGTGGTATACCTACGTACACAATAAATATTTTCTGATGCTCATTAAATTCTCTACATTTATGATAGACATTTTGGAAACAGGTGTGGTAGTTGGAAGTCTTTGTTTCACTTTAGCTGGTCTTGAGTTTAAACCGATGTTTCTAGCCATCCTTCCTAAAATAATATATCTGTTTTATTTTGCTAATTCGATTTAGATTTGCAATTCGTTAGTTTCCAAAGAAAAATGTTTGAATATTTCTTTGAAAAACCCTTTTAACGAAATTTCCGGTAAATTCATTGGAATTATTACTAAAATATTTGTTACATAAAACAAATCGAATTATTTTGCTTTTAACTAAATTTGTGGAAAACAGGTGACGAAGCTGAAAGATGGGCTGGCGATGGGCCTGGCCTTTAACCATGCCGTCCTGGACGGTACCTCCACGTGGCACTTTATAAGCTCATGGGCCGAGCTCTGTCATGGGGCCCACTCAATCTCCGCCCAACCCTTCCTCGACCGCAGCAAGGCGCGTAACGTGCGCGTCAACCTCCACCTCTCCCTCCCCAACGGCGACTCCGCCGCCGCAGCGCAGCCGCCGCTCCGCGAGAAGGTCTTCAGGTTCTCCGAATCCGCTGTCGACACGGTCAAATCGAGGACCAACGCCTCCGGCTCAGACTCCAAGCCCTTCTCCACCTTTCAGTCCCTCTCCGCCCACATCTGGCGCCATGTCACCCTCGCACGCGGCCTCAACCCCGGCGACGTCACTGTCTTCACCGTCTTCGCCGATTGCCGGCGGCGCGTCGATCCGCCGATGCCAGACGAATATTTCGGGAATCTGATCCAGGCGATCTTCACGGGGACCGCCGCTGGGCTCCTGGCAACGGAGGGTGGACCGGCGATTGGCGCCACCGTGATCCAGAAGGCGATCGCAGCGCACGACGCGCGAGCGATCCAAGCGCGGAACGAGGAATGGGAGAAATCTCCGAAGATCTTCCAGTGGAAAGACGCCGGAGCCAACTGCGTCGCCGTCGGGAGCTCGCCGAGGTTCCGGGTATACGACGTCGATTTCGGTTGGGGAAAACCGGAATTCGTACGGAGTGGGTCCAATAACCGGTTTGACGGTATGGTTTACCTGTACCAAGGGAAAAGTGGAGGAAGAAGCATCGATGTGGAGATCAGTCTGGAAGCTTCGGTCATGGAGAAGCTGGAGAAGGACGCAGACTTTCATCTGAAGATGACGGAGGAGGGGAAGACGGTGAACGGCATTGCTTAAGAATATTTTAATATAATAATTGGACATTAATATGGGCTAATTAGTTAGTTAATTAACTCAAAATCTCGTTTTGGGTTTAATCAGTTAATTAATTGAGCCCTTGATTTAAGCAATTAGGGTATTTGCACTTGGGTGACAATAATTATCCTCTTCGTAGGGTGTGATTATTATAATATTCGGAGTTGATGGTGTCTCTCTGGCACCATTGTGAGTTTTAAAATTGCATTCTCATGGAACTTTTAATTAGTGGATTCATGTATATCTCTGCACTCGGATTTCGAAATTGTGATTTGTGGGTTCTAATTTATTGTCTCAACTACTTCTAAGTAGGGTGGATAATTCATATTTATATTATACAAAAAAGAATTGAATAATACAAATATTTAAAGATATTATATATGGTTTTAAAAATAAAAAATTGAATATAAATCAGAATTATATATATATATGTATTACAAAAAGAACCAAACTCCAAAATAATGGACTCAATACATATCCGATTCCAAATGCTAACCCCTAATTTTAAGTTTTTTTTCTTCTTCTATAAAGTGATAAGTTTCAAGTTTTAGTGTGAAGTGGTAAGAGAACATGCAAAGCATACTCTTATCCTGGATTTAAACCCAAACATGGGGAGGAGCATTCACATGGACTTATCCGATCCTTTGGAAGATGTAGTCGGGTCAAACACCCGGTGAACTTTCGGATTATAAAAAAAAAAACTTTGGGACTGTTGGGTTTGACGAATTTGCTCGGGACCTCATAAGTCGTCTCTTGCATTGTCATTAGAAAATGTTTTTTATTATGAAATTACAGTTTTCTTATGTAAAATACTTCAGATAGACAGGAAGATGACACTAGTGGATGGAATAAAAGATAAGTGGATAATTAAAAAAGATTCTCTTGGTCTAGCAACATCAAGCTCCTCATGGTAACTCTATACATGTAAATCGTAATAGAATAAAATGAAAATGGTTGAATGAAATAATAATAATAATAATAATAAATCAATCAAAATCATTTTATTCAAAACTTTTGCTGTGATATTTTTTGAAATATATTCCATCATTGTTTTTGTAAACAGTAATTAAGTTGAAAAAAAGTATAAGGAATTTCAAATATATTTCATTATATCTTTCATATATATAATCTATGTTTTGGTTGTGTACCATTAGGGGAGTAGTCTAAGTCTATTAGGTTTTGGGGGATAGAATATTTATGGATATGAGGAAACAAGGTAGGCTCTAGATAAAGGACCGACCACAAATATATATATATATATATATATTTCAAATTTGGGACCACCAACATATCAACGAGATCGTGTCACCATTTGATAATCATTCAATCAATTTATTTTGCTTAATATAATTTTAAAAATGAAATAATTATAAACATATGAATTGAAATTCGAGACAAATAATTCACTAATTTTCAATGAACGATGTTTAATTTACATATTGCATTAGTGTGGTGAGGTAATAGCAATACCAATACATATAAAACGGTCATGTTATTATATTGCAGCTTTAAACTTGTTATAAAATAGACAATGACAATAACATGTCTTTCTCAAGTGTCCAAGTGTTTTTTAATTTGATCTTCTTTCTAAGCATATAACCCAACTTCTCCAACTTGGTCTCCGGATTTGGTCTATTTCTTTGGTTTGAGCTATTCTGCATTATCTCATTTCTACATTTTTTATATCGATTTTCTTTATTCAATATACAAATTAATTGTTTTTACTCATATATTTATTGTAATTTGATGGATATTTAGCACGAATTTTGTTCTTATATATATATATATAAATTAATCAATCTGCTATTCTTAATTATTATTTTTAATTTTAATTTTAATTTTAATTTTAATTTTAATTTTTTCTTGCATGACTTAAAGTTTGTCCATTGCCCATTGGCAATAATTCGGATTTGAAAAAAAAAGAGACATTTTTCCCGGAGGTAGGAGAGACATTCACCGGAATGAGCCAAACTTTTTATCTTCCAAGTTGGTAAAATCGGTTGACTCATCACCGAGTCAGCGACTCAGCGAACCAGGAAAAAAAAACGATTCCTTTAGAGGAATCCGACGAGCTTTTTATAAAGCGATTCTGTGCTACAGGCGTATGTATATCCGTCTATACGTATAGAGATAGATAGAGAGAGAGAGAGAGAGATGGGGAGTGTGGGAGAGATCGGCGGAGATGAAGCGGTGTTCAACTTGGATGAGACGATCTTCGTTGCGGTGGCGGAGGATGTGGAGAGGAGTAAGACGACGGTGCTTTGGGCGGCGCGAAATTTCTCCGGCAAGAGGATATGCTTGCTTCATATTCACCGCCCTGCTCGGCCCGCGCCGTGGAGTGAGATCCTCTCTCTCTTTCTCTCTGATTTTCGATTTTGGGGTGAATTATAGTTTTTGTGATGTGATCTGTTTGCTTAGTGGGAAAATGGAAGAAATCCAGTGAAAATTGGAAATTCGTTCATTATCTGGGGTTTGCGAACAGTTTGACTTGCCAAGGTCTACTTTGACATTTCTCTGCAATGTGGAGCATATTTCTGATGATCTTTTTGGTTACTGAGGAAAATAAAGGAAATCAGAGAGATACAGAACTCTTTAGCTATCTAATCGAGACCATAAAGATGTTCATCAAGTTTCTTCCTTTATTTTTGGAATTCTGTGGTTTTGCTCGTGTGCTATGTTTGATCACTGAGAAGATGGAAGAGAATGTAAAAAACTGTTCGCATATTGATTCTTGTCTCCAATTTCAATTTTACCAAAAACCTGGAAGAAGAGGAAGAGAGATGTATGATCAAAGGACTACATGCACCGGGATAATGTGAATAGAATTGATCATTGGCTTTGCTGTACAAGTCAGTGTTTAGTGATGCTTGTTCACTAAGACGGGTTTCATGGTGTCTTGAAACTGAAAAAATATGATGTTATCGCCGTAAGCTTGAACATCGAGGGTTGAGTTGTTTCTCTCAAGATTTTCGTTGTTTTCCTTATTCATTCCCCTTTGATTGTTAAGGTTGTTGAAAAGTTAGTAGTTTCTAAGTATTTGTTTTACCCTTGTCAGACAAGAAACTTGTTGCTGGCAAATTTAGACAAGATTCTGTCAAGGTGATTGAGCACGTTGAGAGACAAAAATTGGACGAGCTTATGAATTCTTATCTTCGACTTCTATCTGAAACTGCGGTACTGCTTCTCTCTCTCTCTCTCTCTCTCTCTCTCTCTTGTTTATTGTTGATTGCAAACACATATATTGCTGTTCTAATGTCATTGTGAAATAAAACGTGGCAACCCAGTTTGGATGTTCCTGGAGTCTGGGTGGATGATTTTGATATTAAGAAAAGAGAAAAATAAATAAGCAAACGTTGTTTGATTTCACATAATTCTTGCAAGTTGCAAAGTTTGGACTTTCTTTGTTGGACCCTTTCGTTTGATAGACTGACAGATTGATCTAGTGTTTTTTAGGTTCAAACAGATAAGCTGTGGATTGCGAGGCCAAATATAGAGGAGGGTATTGTTGAACTAATTACTCGGCACAAGATTAAGTGGTTTGTAATGGGAGCTGCATCAGATAAGCATTATTCATGGTACGGAATATGCATAAATTTTGTCGCTCCTTGCGTGAATTTAACCATTCTGCTGCCATCCTTGACAAACATTCGTTTCAAGACATCCCCAATCGTCTTCCCACTTTCTGCTTTTCCATAGTAGAAGATTTTGGGCCATTAGGATTCTGGTTTCATTTCTTGGAGCAATTTCCTCTAAGGATTAAGGTTAAGAAGAAGTACATATGCAAAGTCTCTGTTTGGATAGAAGAAAAAACTAGTGCCTTGTGTCTCCTAACCGTATATAATTATAGAATAAATGCAGGGGAAAAATTCTGTGAATTCATTACTGAAATTAAAGTGAACTGAGATTAATGAGTTTGACAGCTGATTTTGTGATGAGAATTCTTCCTTGGTGTGGAAGGTAATGGAGACCTTGTTCGAGCTGATATATTGGTTTTGCAAATAAATAATTCATTTAATCCCATTCATGCAAATGTATTCAGACAAGTCCTCAGATCACCATGTTCATTTGACTGAAAGATATATTACTAACTATCTAAGTTTGGGTGCTAGTTATCAGCTCTATTCTAGTGTTCAGCGATGTAAGTTCTCTAGAAAGAAATATGATGAGAGATAGTTGGATATGATTCTATGTCGGTCATTGTTTTTAAATAATCCTTTTTTGGGCCTCATGTGATCAAATTAAATTGAAATGACAGGAAAATGACCGATTTGAAGTCCAAGAAAGCCATATTTGTTTGCCAGAGAGCACCTGTTTCCTGTCATATTTGGTTTCTGTGCAAGGGTTACCTTATCTTTACAAGGTGAATTCTTCTCCTGGGAAATTGCTATTCTGGCTATAAAAGAAAGAAATATACTTTGAATAATGGTCTTGGATGATCCTAAGTTGGCTGTTAAAATACGTGTAAAGAAACCCTTGTATAATCTCGGGCAATCCATTTTAACTATTGGCTTAAATCATTATATTTGAATTCTGGATTATCTGTCACATTCAGCTCTCTGCTTCAAATTTATTGTGGTTTTCCTCACTTCCTTTTTAAATGGGTACTAATTCTCTTAACAGGGCAACAAATGAAGACAGTACTAACAGGGAATCGAGGCCTCCTTTAGTACAGCGAGATTCAGATGCCGAGACAAGGAAATCAGAAAACTTGGAATCATCTTATATGATGAGAAGACTACGCTATTGGCGTAGCCTCCTTGAACAAGGTAGCAGTTGCCCTGGACTTGCAAGGTTGCCTCGCCTGTCGTACTTGTGACTTTCGATTGGTTTTCTGTCTCCGCAGATAACCTTGTTACAGAATCCTGCAGATGCTGACAAAGACACAGGTGAATTGGAGAAAGAGGCAGGGAGTTCCATTCCTCGTGTCTCTTCCGGTTCAAGTTCCTCTGTTGGTGAACTGGTTGCCCCAGAACCTGTTGGCTTGGATACAGCAACTAAGTTAACCGATGAGGTGAGAGGAGTTTTGTTCAGCTATACTTCCATCTCTGATAACTGATAGTATGTGTTAGTTAGTAAATCCACAAATTTAAAACCTTGTTCGTAAGTCCTTTGCATAAGTTATAGTTGACAGGATACTAATCTCAGCAGCTGATTTGTTCTCAAGCGTTTTGTATACAGATGCTGTGAAACATGGTTTTGAGGAAACAGTTATGGAGAGTAATTTATATTTGCATCATATAGCAGAACTTCCATATCAAGAGAAGAGGATGTTGTATACATTTGATTTAAGTGGAGCAAACATTGTAACCTGCTGATAAACGGGTGATACATGTGGAATTTCAGGAGGTGAAGTGTGATCAGGAGGTAGTACACAAAGTTCATCATAAGTATGATAAATTCAATAATGCCATGGACCAGGCAGAGAGAACTATCTATGAAGAAGCTGGAAACAAACAGAAAGAGGATGACAGTACCTTTGAGGCTATATGCAAGGTTATGCATTTATTGTTTATTAATACTCGATTAGTTAGGTATTTTTTACATGGTTTCTTTCCAATCCCTGTCCATTTTTCCATGTTGGCCAATTGATAAATTAGTATCAGGAGATGCATATCTAGCTAGCATTAGGTACCTTCTTTTGTCAGCCAATCAAAACAAATGATCAGTGAAAAGTTTGTTATTTAAGCTCCCACACGTCATAGATTCTACTTTGAATTTGTTTTGAAATCAGCACCTCTAGATGAGCATGGTATGCCTCTGAGGAGTAATAAACATTTAGTTGCAGGAGCAATAATAGCTGGTGCGGGTGCTAGAGATGTTTATTTTATGAAACTTGTATTGTTAAATCTTGTTTCTCCAGGTTACTGATTGTGTTTTGTTATGCCATTTTGCAGTCAAAAGCGTTGGAAAGCTTATGCATGAAGGAGATGAGCCGAAGAAAAAAGCTGGAAGAATTGCTGGGAAGGGAGAAAGAAGATGTAAAGAAGGTAATGGACCAGCATGACAATTTCAAGAAAGAACTAAAGATGGTTCAAGGCCAAAATCTCCAGCTGGAGAATCAAATTCGCAAAATTCGAGACATGGAAAAAGAATATGATGAAAAATTCGTGACAGCTATGGAGCTCTTGAAAAGCTTCAAGCAGAAAAGGGATGAGATGCAGATAGAGCATGGGAAAGCGGTGAGGGAGGTGAATGAGTTGAGAAAACTGGTAAAAGGAGAGTCTGAAAATTCTCGTGGAACGCAGATTCTCGAGTATTCCTTCATGGAACTCAATGAAGCTACTAACGAATTTGACCCCTCCTGGAAACTTGGAGAAGGAAATTATGGAAGCATCTACAAGGGTTATCTTCAACATATTCAAGTTGCTGTAAAGATGTTACCTTCTTATGGCTCCCAGAATCACTTGGAGTTCCAGCATCAGGTAAAAAGACCTTGTGTGTATACCCATGTGCCGATTTTTCTGAAAATGAATATATTGTTGGAAGACGTGTGCGCATGTATGTACATCCCCTCCGATGTATATTCATGCTGTGATTTTTGGTTGGATATCAGGTGGAAATTTTAAGCAGGGTGAGGCATCCGAATCTGGTGACATTGATGGGAGCTTGCACAGAGTCTCAGTCCCTCATTTATCAGTATATTGAGAATGGCAGCCTCGAAGACCGTCTCTCCACCAGACACAACATTCCCCCGCTTTCATGGGAAACTCGGATCAGGATTGCTTCAGAGATTTGCTCTGCCCTCTTGTTTCTCCATTCCAACATGCCTTGCATCATCCATGGAAATCTGAAACCATCCAAGATTCTCCTTGATTCCTATCTTGTCACCAAAACCACTGACTACGGTATTTCGCAGTTGATTCCAGAAGTGAAGATTAACAAACCTGTTCATGTAGATCCGAATTTCTTTGTCTCTGGACGGTTGACACCAGAATTAGACGTATATTCATTCGGGATCATTCTCCTCCAGCTGCTCACCAGGAGACCTGTTTCGGGTATATTGAGAGATGTCAAATGTGCTTTAGAGAATGATAACTTTGGTGCGGTTCTGGATAGTTCGGCTGGAGATTGGCCAGTTGCTCGAGCCAGAAAGCTGGCAAATGTGGCGATGCGTTGCTGTAAAAAGAACCCCTTGAATAGACCAGACCTGTCTGTGGTTCTGCGGGTGATTGAGCGGATGAGGGTTCCCGAAAATTTATCATCATCGTCATCAACACCATCATACTCAGACCACAAAGTTCCACGCCGGGCTCCTTCTCACTTCCTCTGTCCCATTTTCCAGGTACTCAAAATCTCATCGATTTCCCTTCTGCTTCTTTATCAACCTGAACCTATGAAATCTTGTATTTCATGAGCATTTATATGCCAGTTGAGCCTCAAGCTTTGTTTTACTGCATTGATGATCCAACGCAGGAAGTGATGAAAGATCCGCTCATAGCAGCAGATGGGTTCACATATGAAGCAGAAGCAATCCGAGAATGGCTGGTGAATGGACACGACACTTCACCGATGACAAACCTCACGATGGAAGACTGCAACCTCATCCCGAACCGTGCTCTCCAACAAGCCATTCAAGACTGGCAAAACCGTTGGTGAAAAGGCAAGGCGTGTATGTATGTACGTTCTTCTTCTTACCCTCGTTCTTTTGTTACCCCCATCTCTAGTAAATTCTTCCACGCCGCCTATTTCACCGACATAGGAGAAAAACCCTCTTCAGAAGACATCATCTTTCCATTTTTAGATGATACCGCTATTCTTTTGACGGGCACCCTGTAGAGAAGTATACTGCCTTTTCCCCTTTTGTTTACTCTGCAAAACTCGCAGTTGTTAATTGAAGCCACAAGTTGGGAGAGGTTCGATGTCTTTGTAGATAGAAATGGAGTTACAAAGGTGTGATTTCTTTCGTTATTGAATCTGGACTTGTTATCTTATGGTCGAAGAATATTATGCGTTTGAATGTATATTATGACAGAGTTATCCCAAGCTCTCTTAAATATGATGTGACCAAATCGGCATCCAACAAAGATTCTCCCGAAGGCATTACTGAAACTGGATGAACAGTTTGGGTATCAAATCAAGAAGTGTTGAATTCTGCATGGAGAGAGAGAAAACACGTTGTTTTACGTGTATATATGTGTTTCCTTGTACGTACTTCTTCACACCCACAATTTCTTTTGATTGCTTTTTCTTTCTATATTTTTGTGAGGCATGGAAATAGATAAGGTCCAGGACAAGACAGTTCGCTACTCTCTCTCTCTCTCCCTATCTCTCCACAGAAACCCAAAACTCTCTCTCCAAAGAAACCGATGTCGGAAGAGATACAAGAACACCCCCCAACAGCTCCGCCGCCGCCGCCGCGGAAGGGTGGTCTCATCAGCCTCCGGAGGCAGCTGTTTTTGGCCGGCGTCATGGTTTTTTTGGCGGTGAAGGGCCTCGCCGGCGTCGAAGAAATCGCGTTTGTGGTGTTTAGTTATGTTTACTTATACATCTTCCTCTCGAGATTCGCATTTCCTCCCAGGAAAAATGAGCAGAGGCGAAGATTCTCAAACCCTAACGCCAAGCTTTTCCGAGCTTACTTCCTCGCCACGGCTGTTTTTGGTACGATGTTTTTTTTGTGTGTGAAACAAGTCTCGTGAGAGCATATTCTGACTAAACGTGATAAGCGTTTTCAGGCTTGATATTTCCGATCTGTTACATCGGAGATGGAATATTCCGGGGGGATCTGGAAGGGGCAAGAGCAGCATCTAAGCATCTCTTCCTCCTCTGCGGCCAATCCTTCATGGAACCGATAGGTTTTTCCGACAAGTTCTCTATGCCCATTGGAATTCTTGGACCTGTCTTCTCCAACGCTCGCCGTGTCTTCGCCCTCTTGGATTGGATTAGGGCCGAGTTCTCGCCGTCGGCCACTGAACGGCCCGGTGGTCCGATGAGGGTCTACGGTGGAAGAGCCCTTGCTTCGGCCAACATCTTAATATGGTCCTTCAATCTGTTTGGTCTCTTGTTGCCTGTTTTTCTCCCGAGAGCCTGTGAGATTTACTTCTCTGCTGATAAAATTGATTGATGGTACCATCCTCAGATGTACACACACACACACATATATGTATACACATATACATGTAACATGTATGTGCTTGTTCTTATGGGTTGTGTTTAATGCCATACTATAAGCATTCGTACTTCGTTTGCATTTGTTATTTATAATGTTCCTTTGTGTTTTTTATTTGAGATCACATGAATCAATCTCTGGATGTTCAAATGAGGGAAATATTTCTATTCCAACTTCCATTTGGAGAAACTTCTTCCATGGAATGAATACCCGAATGGTTATTTAAAAACCGAGACCGGTATGGTCGGTCCAATTAACCAACATGTTTCTACACATAATTTCATCCGTATGAATAAATCATGGAATGAAGGGATAAATTTGAACCCACAAAAAACCCAGCTCATGAGAATGACCGCATCAAGTTGATCATCGGAGACTCTGAGATTTCTTAAGGGCCAAGTGACCGGAACCATCCTTGTCAAAGAGTCGCTCGATAAGCTCGTCCCAGCTCACCTTGCTGCTGTGCCTGCTTCTCTCGAATGGCAGGAGGGGAGACGATGATGATTCTCCCTCCACTGATGACCCGATCAAGGAATCTTCTTCTTCTTCTTCTTCTTGCTCATGGTGGAAGGTTCCGTACAGGGAAGGAGGTTGGTCGGCATGAGGAACGGCCAAAGTTGCAGCACGTTGAAGGGCTGCTCTGTACTCGAGGTTGTGCTCTTTGGCTAAAGATTCTTGCCTCTCCATCCGTTGCTTCGCCGGTATTTCCATCCTCTTCTCCTTCTCCATCATTATCTTAGCATATCATATTCTCCGGCTCGGTTATTATGAGACAGTAATGACAAAAAATGAAGGACGAAAACTAAGAGGGCAGGGGAGAAACTTTACATCGAGAGCCCTCTGGGATTCCCGTAAGATCCAAATGATGGCATGGTCGGAAGTTGCATTACAAGAAAGAACAATGTGCTCGAACCTCCCGTCTACTGGCACCGCTGTCTTCACCACTGGAGGATGCCTTCCTAGTCTGCCAAAAAAATCCGAACAAAATTAACGAGAGTTTCTACCATCTTCTCATCTCACAAAAGTATTAATAACCAAACCGGGCATGAAATTTGATATGGGTGGTTGAAAAATAACATGAAGTTTATCTCAAACACCATAACTGAACTACCAAAGAACATGAATTCCTATATGTGAATGAACCGAAACCATGGCCAGTAGGATCAGTTACTTGAAAGGCTTTCTTTCAACGATATGGTACATGCGGCCGGGTGCATATAGCCTCCTAGGGTCTTTGAGCATCTTCTCTTCTGAAATACATGTATCCTTCATGCATCTTATGCATAGCAGGCACGGCAAACTGTCCATGAAAACGAATCAAATTAACACAAACCCCCCATTACTGCAACAGACGAGAACTTACAGAAGCTCCTTAACCATAAAAGAGAACTTTTCCAGGCAAGAAACGCAAGCAAGTATAAAGGACAAAACTTTTGAGTTCTTCCGGGCATAAGCAGCTGATCAAAATGTCTCGAGTTTCATCAGGCAAAGCAAATTCTCCCAGTTCGGCTTCAGATGAGAGTTTGATAAACACTGTTAGTTAGTTAAGATAATGATATGTTCAAATATTTTCTTAAACAAGACAGATGACTAACAGAGGTTCTTCCCATTGATAGAACATTTCACAGCACAAGAAACACAAGAAAACACAAAGGGCATGACTTCAGACTTTTCCCAGATATACGATTCACGAGAAAATGTCTATTATCATCTTCCAATCCAAGTTTCACCACTTGACTCTGGGACAATACTTGATATACTCAGATGATTATTTGAGACAAAGATGCATTTCGAGAGATCAGTACCAGAAAAGCGACTTGAAAATGTCTTCTAGAGGCGTCGCTGTCCTGGGCAAGAAATCATCCTGGACAAAAACCAAAAAATATCATTTGGGACCCGACATTCAAACAACAACCATTTGATGTATACATACACGCACTCATCCAGGGAAGGTAAAAACTTCACCTGAAGAACAACAGAGTTGATCACATCTGCATATCTGACAGCCAAATTCAATGACATGCACCTTGCAGGTGCGATAGAGTAGCATCTGACCCTCTTTCTATCTATGTTCTCCAATTTATTAGGATACCTTACCACTAACAAAGCCAACATTGCAGCGACACCTGACCCAAGGGAATGCCCTGCAAAAGTCAGAGTATAACCCGGATTGCTCACGACTAGATCCTTCAAGACGTTACATTCCTCATCTAACACCCATCCTGCAGCTTTCAGCAGCCCATTGTGAACATACCCACCATCGAACATCCTCTTCCCGAGATTATTATCCAAAAGCACAGCATAATCACTCTCCTTTGCCATATTCAACCCCCGGACTGCTAGAACTATATCACTATGATCATGATCAAGATATAGTATATATGAAGGAGCACGCCCTCCGGTGTCTTCATACGTTTTCCTTAGAATCAACCAATCAGGGTTTATTCCATAGCCTTCCGGTGGCTCCCAGAGCGGGTGACGGATATCATCCTCGTAAACAGCTAAGATATAACGGCATAACCGAGGGACGGGTTCAAACTCTTCAGCAGATGCAATCCCCCAATCTTCACTGTCATGACCAGCCGTGTAAAGGCAGCGTTTCCACGCCCAACGTGCACACCCCAGACAGTAAACACATTCTAGAATAGGGCACAACCCACATAGAATCGACATGAACAAAGTCGACTCATACAGTGTATGATATGATGATGATCATTGAACTTTGAACTAAATGTAAAACCTTAATGCTAAGGTCAATAAATAAACCAGAAAGTAAGTAGGACTTTGATGTATATGCAATGAAATATTCGGACTTTATACTTGGAACTACGGAATCTTGGGGATCTGAAGAGACAGAACCTCGAAAATTCCGCGATGGACGAGCTATGTAGCACAAGAATTGATCCCAGACGATAAATGTTGCACGGAGAAGCAGCAATATGAGATTGGTTTGACTAACATTTATGGACAAAAGATTCGACTGTGATCATCAGAAACAATATAATAATCATAACGAGCGATGCTCAAGCTTATAGTCGTGATTGCCACTCTAGAACAAGACCCAAAACTCGAAAACTTCGGAACGGGAACTTAACTCACCACCCAGAAATTAGGGATTCCGCCTTCGAAAAACTCAAAATTCCCCCAACCTGGAAACTCTTGCAGAAACCCAACTCCATAAATACAGAGAACAGTGAATTGTGCAGGAAAAAGTGACGGTTACATCCCCCCAAAAAAGGCAACTCCGGTGACGAAGAAACAGGTTTTCACGCCATGAACGAGACCCACTCGATGACCTCGTGCTTAGCTTCTTTCTCTTTCTTTTTTTTTTTTTCCTTCTGAATTTGTGTGGCGGAAGAAGAAGACAAAGTGATGATTACCCAAGCAAATGAGTGAATTGGTGAAGTAGAAAACAGAACGGCAAACCAAAATCAAAGATCATATTTAATCAGTAGAGAGTCGAGAGAGAGAAATCAATGGTGGTGGCAGCTTCTGCTAAACTACCAAAGAGTCAAACAATAATGGAAGAAGGAGCCACAGCGACCCAATTGAAAACCCAGAGAAACCAGAACCTGACGTCTATGATGACGTCAGCATTGTCTAATACGTGATACGTGTAAAACGGTTACCTTCTTATTTTTTTTTTTATACATTTGAAAAGCCGTGACTACCTACCTTACAAACGGTTTGTAAGCACCTAAGAGTCCCCTATCCAAACTTGGCCACCAGATGCGCCTAACGCTCGGGTCGTAGTTGGACTTAGGCACCTGCGGGTCAAACCCCAAGTCCACGCGCACGAGCCTGCAACACACACGTAGGATGTAAATCATCCCATTATGATAGGCTGATAGAGACGAACTGGCCACCACCCGCGCCTAACAGTCCCCTATCCAGACCTGGCCATCAGACGCACCTAACGCTCGGACCGTAGTTGGACTTAGATGCCTGCGGATCAAACCCAAAGTCCACGCGCACGAGTCTGCAACACACGCGTATGATGTAAATCAACCCATTGTGATAGACTGACAGGCGAACAGGTCAGAGAAAGGAAGGCGGCAGAGTTCGAACCCCCACCTCAAGGAGTTGCCCCCTCTACTCCCAACCAACTGACCTGTCCCCGAAGGCTACCTTCTTATTTTTCAGTTTGTGTATTCGTGGTTTTTCAAATAAATATTAACATAGAAATCCAAAGATCTTAACCTTTTATATAAAAAAAAAGGTTCTAACAAAGTTCGAAATTAAACCGATTACATTCTCAAATTATGTTAACTACAAATATACAAACTACTGTTATTGGGTCGATCCGTATACAACCATATTTATATACAAACATGAAAAGAGAATATTTTATTTCATATCATATTTACAAAATGTAATATTATTATAGTTCAAAAAAATTTTAATTCAATGGTATGGCGTTTGAATTTTTTTTTTTATAAAAGTATATTCGTTCTATTGTAATTTCAGATTTACCTTCGAATTTGATTTTCATTAAAAAAAATTAATCTTAAAATTTTCACATCAACATCAATATTAATCAGCGTCAATTTCAAATTAAATTCAGATCAAATCCTAAATATCCATATTACTTTTGGAAGGATTAAAAAAAGTGTGATGTACATTTTTCGATACAAAAAATAACAAGCAAATATTGTATATTATAAGCATCTCAAATCTGGGTTGTGATGGGCCGGGTGTATTTTATGAAGCCCAAACAAACCCTAACAGTTTCAGTTTTGGCCCACGTCATAATCCGGATCCAAGCCCGCCCGAAAATATTGGATTCGGGTTTGAAATTTCAGGTCCGAAAAAATCAAATCGGACTCGGACTTGATCGGCTTAAGCCTGACGGGCCCAAAGCCCGTTAAAAAAAATTAAATAAAAGAAACGAAATGTAAAAGGAAGAATAAACCCTACTTTTATCCGTCCCTCTAGCGCGTTCTCTCATTGTCGTTTGCCTCTCGTCTGCCGCCTCTCTCTCTCGTCGTCGGTTCTCTGTTCCAGCCGGTAAGTCTCTCTCTCTCTCTCTCTTCTTCTTCTTCGTTTTCTCCAACTCGCGCTCTGTTTCGGTGTTTCTCTCTGCCTCCGGCGATTTGTTCCCTCTCAGGTTCTGTCTTTTCACTTGCTTCCACCACGTTCGATTGATCTCAGACTAAGTTTGTTGTTTCTAATGTCTGTTTACTATTTATAGTGTCGATTGTTTCCTCTCTGCTTCTGTTCTGCATCTGTTTTTTTTATGGGTTTATGTTCGTCGATTGAATCTCAGACTCTTGAGTCTACTGTTTCTAGTGTCGATTGAATCTCAGATTACGATTCAATAATCCCTTTCCGAGTCACTTATGTGCATCATATTTATGCAGCAGTAACATGAAAAATGCAATCATTTAAGTCTCCAGTAGCTTCGGGAGATGTTCATATGTTAATATGATCTCGTTAATCTGAATAAGAGATTATGTAGTTGTTCAAATAAGTGTGATTCTTGTTTTGTGTGCTATTCTTATGGATTGATCCTATCTTCATTTTTTCTGTTATTTGTATCTCATGCTGTCTGGGCTTGTTGCAGAAATGAAGCACAACAACGTCATTCCCAACGGTCACTTCAAGAAGCATTGGCAGAACTACGTGAAGACATGGTTCAACCAGCCTGCCAGGAAAACCAGAAGAAGGATCGGTGAGTTTTGTCACCTGTTTGTCCGGTGATGTTTTCTGGTTCCCATCAGACAACAGCATGAGATCCGTTTTTACTCGTGTTGCGGTACAGTAGCTACTGCTTGATTTCCTTTGTGTGATGTTTTATTTTCCAGCAAGACAGGAAAAGGCAGTGAAGATCTTCCCTCGTCCCACTGCTGGACCCCTTCGCCCCGTCGTGCGTGGACAGACCCTCAAGTACAACATGAAAGTTAGAGCTGGCAGAGGATTTACCCTTGAAGAGCTAATCCGGATCCAAGCCCGCCCGAAAATATTGGATTCGGGTTTGAAATTTCAGGTCCGAAAAAATCAAATCGGACTCGGACTTGATCGGCTTAAGCCTGACGGGCCCAAAGCCCGTTAAAAAAAATTAAATAAAAGAAACGAAATGTAAAAGGAAGAATAAACCCTACTTTTATCCGTCCCTCTAGCGCGTTCTCTCATTGTCGTTTGCCTCTCGTCTGCCGCCTCTCTCTCTCGTCGTCGGTTCTCTGTTCCAGCCGGTAAGTCTCTCTCTCTCTCTCTCTTCTTCTTCTTCGTTTTCTCCAACTCGCGCTCTGTTTCGGTGTTTCTCTCTGCCTCCGGCGATTTGTTCCCTCTCAGGTTCTGTCTTTTCACTTGCTTCCACCACGTTCGATTGATCTCAGACTAAGTTTGTTGTTTCTAATGTCTGTTTACTATTTATAGTGTCGATTGTTTCCTCTCTGCTTCTGTTCTGCATCTGTTTTTTTTATGGGTTTATGTTCGTCGATTGAATCTCAGACTCTTGAGTCTACTGTTTCTAGTGTCGATTGAATCTCAGATTACGATTCAATAATCCCTTTCCGAGTCACTTATGTGCATCATATTTATGCAGCAGTAACATGAAAAATGCAATCATTTAAGTCTCCAGTAGCTTCGGGAGATGTTCATATGTTAATATGATCTCGTTAATCTGAATAAGAGATTATGTAGTTGTTCAAATAAGTGTGATTCTTGTTTTGTGTGCTATTCTTATGGATTGATCCTATCTTCATTTTTTCTGTTATTTGTATCTCATGCTGTCTGGGCTTGTTGCAGAAATGAAGCACAACAACGTCATTCCCAACGGTCACTTCAAGAAGCATTGGCAGAACTACGTGAAGACATGGTTCAACCAGCCTGCCAGGAAAACCAGAAGAAGGATCGGTGAGTTTTGTCACCTGTTTGTCCGGTGATGTTTTCTGGTTCCCATCAGACAACAGCATGAGATCCGTTTTTACTCGTGTTGCGGTACAGTAGCTACTGCTTGATTTCCTTTGTGTGATGTTTTATTTTCCAGCAAGACAGGAAAAGGCAGTGAAGATCTTCCCTCGTCCCACTGCTGGACCCCTTCGCCCCGTCGTGCGTGGACAGACCCTCAAGTACAACATGAAAGTTAGAGCTGGCAGAGGATTTACCCTTGAAGAGCTCAAGGTTTGTTTGTTTTTCTTTGTGGATATTCAAGCTGTTAAATTGAACTGATGACATATGCCTTGGTTCTCTTTCCGACAAATCAGGCTGCTGGTATCCCAAAGAAGCTGGCTCCAACCATCGGTATCGCAGTTGATCACCGCCGCAAGAACCGTTCCTTGGAGGGACTCCAGACAAATATCCAAAGGCTGAAGACATACAAGGCTAAGCTGGTCATATTCCCACGCCGTGCGCGCAAATTCAAGGTATCTACACTTATACGTCGATACATTGTAAAAGCTGCCTTACACTTGCTATACCTTGTATCATTATTTCATGCATATACGATGAGTATTCTCTCTCAGCCTATGATAATGACATTTTCTTGGGCTAACCCTATTTTGCAGGCTGGTGACTCTGCTCCAGAGGAGCTTGCGAATACAACGCAAGTCCAAGGAGATCACATGCGGATTGGGAGGGAAAAGGTGGCAGTGGACCTTGTTAAGGTCACCGAGGACATGAAGTCGTCCATGGCATATGGCAAGATCAGACTCGAGCGGACAAACCAACGCCATGTGGGAGCCAGAGCCAAGAGGGCTGCCGAGGCCGAGAAGGAAGAGAAGAAGTAAAAAGACCTGCTCGGTTTTAGTTATAATCTTTGTCGTTCAGTTTTCTGTTCTGAATTTTGTGTCGGATTGCATTCTCTCTTCATGTTTTTTCCATTTTCTCCTTTTGCCGAAAGATTATGAGTTTTCCATTTACTTATCAGACTACGTCGTATTTTCGTACCATTATCGCATGAATGATCGGAGGTAACAGACTATATTTGTATTCAAGGATTCCGAAATAATCAGTTCTGAGATTTAATAAAGTCTACAATGCTATACGAATTTGCATCTGATCGAAAGTTAATACAGCAAATTAGGATCTTAGATCGGTTTTATGTTCGGTGGAAAATGGTCATGAATCATGATGCGTATACCCTCAAACGCTATGCAGCGAAATGATATTCTTATAAAATAAAAAGTGAACATTGTAGAGGATGCATTTTCTTATTCAACCGCACAATCCGAACGGAAACACTGTATAAAACGATACAAAAATGTTACAAAGACGACGAAAATCTTATTGCTGAAGTATTTATTCAAAAGAGAGAAGAGAGAGGGCTCTTCAAGTTGTTTTGAACTTCTGAGTTATCTTCCCAACTCCGTCTCTGCAATCCTCAGCCATTCTCTTCACAGCCGTACCCATCTGAGCAGTCCCCTTTTGAAGCTCTTCCGCCCCTTCCTTTGCCCTAACAATGGCCGCCTCTCTCATTTCTGAGGCCCTCTCCCCAGCTCTCGCCATTGATTCCTTCATAGCCGTAACCAATGCTTGTATCTTCTCTATCAGCAGCCCGATCACTTCCCGGGACTTTCCTACCGTTTCCTCCGCCATCTTTCTCAGCTTCTCCACCAGTGTTTTGGCTCTGTTCTCAGTCTCTTCTACCGAGACTCGCTCCCCGACTTTTAGCCACATGCCTTGTTCTTCATCTGTCCTGCCCTTCTCTTGAAGGTTTTCATCGACTATTACCCTAACCCCTTTTGATTCCCATCGCTGTCTGGCTTCCTCCAAGGCCTTAGCTTGTTCTCTGGCTCTTTTTGCCTCATCCTCAGCCCATGACCTTCACAGAAAGACCCACCACTCAGATGAATAACCAATACAAAGTATATTGAAGGGCAGATGAAAGAGCTCTCTCTATTTCAACAGTTGATATCAAAATGGTCATATACTTTGCCGTCATAAACAGTAATACAGCTGAAACTTTGATTGGATCAGACCTTAGGGGAAGCATTTTGACTTTATGGTATGACTTATACTTCTTTTATCTAGAATAATATTATAATAATGGATTGCAATTTTAACTATCATTAATATTATAAAATTTTTTGAAGTAGTGATTGTTTTAACGGTATTGTTTTACCTGGCCATTGACAGGGCTTTGCGTTCAACTTCCAGTTCATACTGCAACCTCGAAATCCGCTGGTTCTCGTCTTCGGCCTCTTTGCTGAGTTTGGAAAGCCTCTCTTTTTCAAAAGAAATCTCTGCCTTGTTGCTCATGACGTCCTGCAGCTGTTCTTCTAATTCACGTCTTAACCTCGAGATCAACTCCATTTCAGAATCTATCACAGCTCGTTCCTTCAACAAGCGTGTGTTCTCTTCCTCTCTCTGTGCTCTCAGCTGCTCCAACTCTAGTCTGGCCTGTTCTGCCATTTTCTCCACCGCCTCGATTTTTTCTCGTTCCATGGAAAGTTCTTTCTCGAA
Source organism: Tarenaya hassleriana (assembly GCF_000463585.1). NCBI lineage: Eukaryota > Viridiplantae > Streptophyta > Magnoliopsida > Brassicales > Cleomaceae > Tarenaya > Tarenaya hassleriana. The sequence goes on from NW_010966459.1 coordinate 756,018, forward strand.
GCTGGCATTGACATCCTTCTCGACCTCTGCCACAAGGGCGTTATGGGCAGACACGGCATTTTCAGCCATTGATTCTGCCTCGATGCGTGCCAACTCCTCGTTGACTGTGTCGGCGGCCTCGCCATTTGCAAGAGCAATGGCAGCTTGGGCTTTTGTAATGGGTTTATCTGGCTGAAATAATCTTGTACATCCTATAAAGATTTTTGAATAATATGATCATTATTACGGGAAAAAAAATATGTAAGTGGGAGAGGGTACGACCATAAGTGAGATCTAAGCATACCAAAAGCAAGGGCAGCAATTCCTTGTTCCCCAGAAGATAAATCTTCGATAAGGGCTGGCCACGCATCTGGGTTTATCTTATCGATATCGATAAAACCAGAGAGTTTATACAGCACCTGCGACAAGAAGTGAATCTGAGGTTAACCACAAAATTACGGGATGAAAAGGGCCAAGAACTAAGCTTTAAAAAGTGAAACCTTTTTATCAGCCTCTGGAAGCTGTCGTTTCTCCAATGCCATCTTCCAGCTTATAAGGTCCTGACGTGATAGAGGACTATGCATTGGAAAAACTCAAGTAAGAATAACTGTACCTCACCATAAATATGAAATATATTCATGGACATAGAAGCAATTGTGAGAATCAAATAAGGTGGAAGCAATATATCAGACTCTCTCAGTATACAATATAATGACACCTACTTAGATTTTATATCGTGACCATTAAAAGGAAATCCACAACATTAGAAGAAATAGTCTGAAATACGAAATGTAAAACAAAACCTCAAAAGCAGAATGTGAGACTAAATTACAAATAGAATAGAGATAAGTTTTTTTTGTCACATGGCTTGACAAGTATTCAAAACAAAGCACTATGCTCTACTGGCAAAAGTTTATGATAGGATATGGCCATAACAATACAAAAATTGGGGTTGACCACAGAAGGAAGAAACACATGAAGAAAAGAGATATTTCACAGGGTGGTGAGTCACCAGTAACACAACTACCTTTCAGGGGAAAATATGAATGGACCTTTAACATCATTAAGCAAATCATTATCAGAAAGCTTGCTAGCGATAAGTCCTGCTTCTGCCAAGCCTGAAAAACGTTTATGGAATAAGCTTCACAGGGTAAATATGTGTTTCGGTAAGAACTCAAAATACAGTGTTCGCTCAAATTACCTTGGATGGATGAAAAATCAGGGTCTTCAGGGCTAATATCGTCAAAAGCAAGTTCAGTAACATTCTCTATATACATAGCAGGATACACTTTTGATGCTGAGTTTCTACATAAGATTTAGGGGACATAGATAGACTTCAGAAATTACTTTATAGAAACTACAGTTAAATATTAAAACCCAACAAAATGCATCAGCAACATGAAAAATATACCTCGATAAAGCACTGCTGGCAGACACCAGCCAGCGAGCATATTCTCTGCGTGTACATAGATCACTGGCTTGAGCATCAGTTTCAATAACCTGAAAAGTATAACAAATGGAATTACAGAGTGCAAATTTTCAGTGTTGGGCCAGAGCAAATCTCTAGGGACACAAACCAACATCTTGAAAGGCCAAGTAACAAAAGCAAATATTACCCTCAGAACCTGCAGAGCTGCTAGTGCCTGACACTGGACCTGATCCACAGATGCAGGAACAAGAATCTTCCCAGGATGTACTTGGATAGCAACAGAAGGGGCAGGAATCCCAGCAGGAGAATATGCAACTCCACGAGATGGAATTTCAGAAGGTGGTCTGCTCTCGTTATTCTCAAATGGACTACTTGTGTTTAGTTGATCACTGGACACATATGCTGCTTCCATGGATGATGTACTTCTCTCAACCATGTCTTCTGGAGTTCTGTTTACCTCGGGAAACTCTTCAGTAATAGTTGAGAAAGCAGTCTCCATATTACTCAGAGGCACAACCTGAGGATCTGAAGTTGATCCTGACTGTGAATCAACTGAAATGCTAATGGTTTCAGTCTGAGTAGTCACATAAGCAGTTACATCAGACGAAAACGATAGAGTAGGCTCCTCTTGCTTAGTGTCAAGCTCTTCTGGGCCAGACATTTTGGTTGGTTCGGTGTTTAGAAGGCCGTCAGGATTATCAGAAGTCAGTTTCTCTGAATCAACAGGATTGCTACTTTCTGAACTTGTAATATTTGCTTCAGATGATGACTCTAAAGCAGCCACAGTTTCAGAGAATTCTAACTCACTTGCAAATGTCTGTGGATCAGATTCCAAGTGGATCATATCTGTTTCGAGCTTATCTTGCGAGGAGATGCTGCCAGTGACATCTGTGCCATCAGTTGTGTTATCGACACCATCAAATGACGAAAACTCGGCACCAAGTGTTGTTTTAGTTTCACCAGTAGCCTCATCACCTTCAGTAGGAGAAAAAGGCTGATCTACATCCGTCTTGTTTTCTGTCTCCCTATCCTCGTACTTTACATCATTCTCCTCACAATCATCATCGTTAACATTTTCATCAGCAGACAGAAGTGTGGTTTCCTGCTGGGTAGTCAAGGGCTGCATTTCCTGTTTTGGTCCTGAGCTCAACACATGAATGATATAGAATCATAGATGACTTAAAATCTCCCGTCAAAGAGAAGACAGATGGCTTAAAATCTGAGACACAAGATTTCACAGTCTTATATTAGAAGATAAAAAAAAACACATTTGCACTTACTGGAAGTGTTACGATTGCTGAGAGACGTTGCTGCATAGCTTAGCCCAGCAACCAAAACAACTCCAGCCACTCCAGCCCCCACTACACCTGAAAGCAAGCTACTTTCAGAATGTTATCAGTCTATCAGAAAACCGGTATTAAAAAACTTGTAATAAAGAAATCATAGATAGGAATAATGAAGAATCTTGATCAAATTTCATTCAGCAATGCACTATAGACATCCTCAATTGATTGATAAGCATAACGTTCAAACATTTCTACATTGTGAAATGAAGGGCGGTTTCCTCTGGCCTAAAAGGATAATCACCAAGTGCCAAGTGATGTTCTACATCAACTCCATCTATTATTTATCTTCACAATAGGAACAAGAAGACGTAAATCTTCGAATGAACTCATCAGTTTAACAGATAGGATTCTGATATGTGTTTGCGTGAAAAATAAGGGTAAAAAAGACGAATTCTATGCACTGCATACATGGGAATCGAACTAGATAAGGTTGGCCTACACTATTCCAGTGCTCATCCATCACCGTTGGACCAAAATTTCAAGGATCAAAAGGTGAATTTTCAAACCCACAAAGACATTTGACCAGCTTATCTCACTAGTTCTCTCTGTTCATCACAAAACCCAGAAACTCTGAATTGGTGAAGCGAATGAAAATCTCGTCCGCAAATACCTTGAATCCAACTCTTCTTCAGCGGTTCA
>NW_010966459.1:759500-766801 GCF_000463585.1 Tarenaya hassleriana
GCGGTTCAGGAGAAGACTTGCCGCCATCACCGGAGTCGGACCATCCAGCCAAATCACCCGGTGGCGAATCGGATCCATTCCAGGTCTCAGCTTCTCGCTTCTGCGAAACACACGCGACCTTCAAAATCCCGAAATCCGACTTCCTCCTGAACCGCGAAGGGCGTAGATAGACGGCGTGGGATCGCTGACGAGTGCCGGAGCTAAGAGCGAGACGGAGCTGGAGAGAGTTAGGGGCCCTAGTGGGGGTCGCACAAGCCATGGCGCTAGTGAAAGGCGATGATGAAATTGGGTGCTCGAATCCGGAGAAGAAGAAGAAGAAGAAGAAGAAGAAGAAGCTCGGGGAGAGATTGGAAATGGCGGATTAACTAGGGTTGATGTATATAGACATGTGTTCGTTTTGCAATGGAAAGGGAGACAGATAGAGAGAAGAGAACCCTCTCACCTACCCGTAGAAAGTTTTCTTTTTTTTTTTTCCTCTCTTTTGGTTATCTTTTTGAAGAGGAGAGAACATACAGTCCACGAGTTTATGGCCTGTTATCGTTTAAATTATGCTAAAACAATCCCCACGAGCAATGGATGTTCATTTTTTCAAGGAAAACATCTCAAGATTAATAATTCTTTGGTATAATTATCAATATTGATATTTAAAAAAAAATAGATTATCATATCTAATAAAATATCACGTAACTAAACAATTTCAACGGTTAAATTAGTTTGTCCGCGCTGTATTTTGTATATAAGAGCAACATTTTTTTTCTTTCAAATAATCCACCACGTAGAGGAATATGCTGGTGTGCCCCGAGTAAAGATTTCACTCAAAACGAGACAAAAGTTTTCCCAAAAGAAAGGAATAACAAAATTCACAAAAGACGATTGTGAGTGAACTTACTGAAACCTTCCATTTCTCAATGTAAAATGCAGATGCGTCAACTTGTAAGCCCTACCTTTCCCCCCTCCACTCTCCACATGCATCATCACTACAAGAGGTAGAACTGGGAATAGAGGTAATCCCTGATTCTGTAGTAATCTTCGCACAAGGGCCCCTCTATCATAACAAAATTCACAAAAGACGATTGTGAGTGAACTTACTGAAACCTTCCATTTCTCAATGTAAAATGCAGATGCGTCAACTTGTAAGCCCTACCTTTCCCCCCTCCACTCTCCACATGCATCATCACTACAAGAGGTAGAACTGGGAATAGAGGTAATCCCTGATTCTGTAGTAATCTTCGCACAAGGGCCCCTCTATCAGAATCTGCTGCGGTCCCGATGCTCCTCCCTAATCAACCAACGCATCAGATTCCTTCTCTCTTTCTTCATTCCATCCATCCATCACATAAAGAATCTGCTGCGGTCCCGATGCTCCTCCCTAATCAACCAACGCATCAGATTCCTTCTCTCTCTCTCTTCATTCCATCCATCCATCACATAAAAAAAAAATGGGTCCATACCTTCTGGCCGGTTGGACCAACCTTACGCAGAGTTACGTACTCTCCACAGCGCAACGCACCTCCGCCCGCAAATTCCACCTGCACACACATTGTTACATGATCTTTTCATACAAACCCAGAACATTAATCAGGCAAAAGGACCAGTACCTACCTGCACACCCTTGCTGGATAGAAACTGTTTGAAGTCTGCAATTTTCAGGTCACCAACGAGAACCGACTTGTGAGGTGGAGGGGGGGCAGCACTCGACATGGGTAGTACTGACAGCATCTCAGTTTCTGTCTTCCCAACTTCGGCATCTACCCAAGCTACTTCATAATCCCCCAGCTGAAAGATAGAAACGATACCATCATCATCACATGATTCAGAAAACCACTGCTCGAGATGGATAGGTAACAAATGGTCTCTCTCTCTCTCTATATATATATAAACTGGAAACAGAAAGCACCTTTTTAAATATCACATTGCTCATCAGCCTTTCAGAAAGTTGGACCTGATACGTCACATAGCAGAACCAAACAATTTTTAATTATCGGAAATAGAGATCATAAAGCAAAGAAAATTCAGCTGTTCTTAACTTCTACCTTATAAGCACACAAATCAGAAGTGACATCAACAGTTTCTTCAATTTGAGGAGCGTAAACATGTGGACAAATGCTTTTCAAACAATGTTGCTTCAAATGCTCTGTAGCCTCAGCTGATCCGTGCACCAGAACCTTTCAGAACGTGTAGTATTGCATTGGTGAAAGTGAAAGTGCATATTAAGTACCAAATCACAACTATCCACCCAACTATGTCATGACAACAACAAAAACTTTGTCGTTTGAAAACGTTTCAATCCATAGATAGTAGCATTCTAGTTTCTGTTGAACTTTAGGACAGAGAGATTTGATTTCACAAAAAAAGTTGTTCAAGCAAGCCAACGGATTGAGATGATTATCGATAGCAAATTTAACAAAAATATTAAGGTCTTCCTTACTAAAGAAAAGGAGTTGAGACGTACAAGTTTAAGAGGAGAGACATGTGCAATCATTGATTTGATTGATCGGCCATCTGCACGACCTTCATAGTCCATATAAACAAGTGGGCATTTAACATGCACCTAATCAACAAAACGAACACAGAATAAGATAATTTGCCAATTCGGTACTCTCTGAAGGAGTATGGAGGAGACTCTTTTAAAGTTAGTGTTAGAGTCTACTTACAGTGAGCTCATTAGATATAACTTTCGAAGGTCTGGTATCAAGCATCAGACTAGCAGCTGTCTCGTCAAACCTTCCGTCCATGTCACCTCCGGTCTGAAATGGACATCTACCAAATGAACTAATAAACTATTGAACATAGATTCTGGTAAGGTTCAGAAGAAAAAGGATGCCAAATATTCCTCTCATGGACACTGACCGCGCATCAAAATTTTCCAGCACTGAACCAAATGAAAACATGTCAGGTGAAGTGCAGGGAAAGGAAAAAGAGAGAATAAATTATAGGATCCGTGAACTCGACTTGTACAAGTGTTACCTTGTCATTATTGAGCCAAATAAAGCAAGTTTGAGACAAGTTAGTAAATGTTACTAATAAGTTCCTCAAACCCTCCAGGGCCACCATGGTGATTTTTTAGAATATGTTCTCTCTTAAATAGAGCAAGGAAAATCACACCAACCAAAAATCATGTAGAAGGTAAACCAAATAAGGAATCAAGAATGCATAGACAATGTCAAGTACAACATCAATATAAGAAAAACAGCATAACAATCAAAATGGCTGACAAGAATACCGCATACTTACAAGAATCCCTCCTTGGCCCATGTCTTCATCCTTGATCACATAGTCATCGGGATTAATCACTTCGCCGAAGTCATCCCACTCAGGTGTATTTTCATAGAACGGAAACATTGGAGCTACACTGCTGGTTGGGGGAACGAATCCATCTATAAGTATATCCTTATATGCAGGCCCATGAGAACCAGCAACTGCACGTATCATCAGAAACATAGAATATTAGCTGCAGATTGATGCTACCTTGTAGCAAGCAGAGTTTGAGATGAGAACGGTGGTGCTTATTTAACTCCCCATTATCTCAAATTTTCAAAGATGATACTGTAAATATTGAATGACAAAAATTATTGCTTCCACTGGGTCCTATAAGTCCTTTACTATCAATGAAAAGGATCCACTTGCTTCTATGTGTACACAGGGTTCTTTATTAAAGTACCAACCAAATGGCATTATGAGATGTGTCACCTATTACAATACTACAATGGGTTAGGAAGATTGCAACAGAAAGCATCGTGCAAGATAATACCATTTCTGGGAGTGTCACATACAGAAAACTACGAGAAGTTTTTGCCAATCTCTATTATGAGATTTCTAAATAGAACCTCTACCTCAAGGTTTTTGGGAAGAGTAACAATTTGATGCTTCCTACAGCCAATTAATTAACCAAAAACATAACCTTGAGTACTATAGAACCTAAAAATCAAATTTCAACTAGAAGTTCAAATGAACAAGCCAATTTTGATACTTAATAAGGCTACTGAAATTTGTGAAAAAATGAAAATGAAAGAAAACTACCATCTGCAGTAGCCTTGGTATCTATGCTCATAGGTTCGCTAGAACTACTGTCAGGTCCATGAGAAGCTTTTGTTTCCTCCTCTTTCACTAGACTAGCCCGCAAGGCTTCTTCCTTTTTCAGTCTGTTTTGCTCTTCTTCATAAGCAATCAACTCTTCCCCGGCCAAAGGAACTCTCTTGGACATGGTGACTTTAACAGCTTTAGGAGGTGGATCTGACTGAAGCATTCTAGCTAAAGTGCCAAACTACATACAAGACAATCCGTCAACAAAATAACATTGCAAAATAATGTAACCTGGACTCTGAATCAATTCACAATCAAGTTTCATATGCTGGATACATATACTAAAGAAACACCGTGCACATCTCAGACAGAAAAGACATCTATTTCTACGAAAGAATATTCTGCTCAGAGGAAGGGATCACTCTGGCTATGGTCCATTTAACTGATTCAACCCTCAACCTATATGTGAAACAAATACCAAGCAAACTTTACAGCCCAAGTAAAGAAACAAGAGAGATTCTCAAAGTTACAGCAGTGACACATTGGGCTTTATCACCCAGCTAAGTAGATGATCAGCAATGGGCAGCAACAGCAGTTAGTTCAGTGTCTACGACTCTATCTTAAACATCTCAGTTCAAATTCTATGCAAAATAAAATAAAATGTAGGTTCTAGATAAATCACCTGGCCTCTTTCAGTAAAAAGGACTAGATTTTTGGGGTCATTTGCCCACTCCACGAATATATCATGAGAGAAACCAGCTTCTAGACTAGCCATGGATGCTAGAACGACCTGAAAAAGGGGTTTCAGTCAATAAGATATAGTAAAAGCAAACTGTAGTTGTACCATCACCTCTGATGAAAAAAAAAGAACAGAAGAATCCACATTGTTCAATGCTACGGCACATCAAACAGTAATTTATAAACTGACCTTTGGACCCAATGGAGTATTATCTAAATCAGTCTTGTTTATCATGAGAGAGACATGCCTGTGCGGTTTAACATTTAATAACCACAGTGAGTACACATGAAAAGATGGACAAACTCAGGGTCAAATTACTCCATATCTCGCTAAACAAACATATACACTCAAGTCAGACTATAATACACTGAAATGATTAGACTACTTGCCTCAAAAGAAAAGCATTGTCGCGAGAAGTTTCAAAAGACTTTGAAATGGAGTCACTCATCCACTCGAGGAAACTCTTGACATAGTCAATGGTACTAGATGACACGTATGTTAGAAAGTAGATGGGAAAGCTGAAAGCCCTTTGCGACCAATGCTGCATGTTTATTCACAATTCAGTATCCATCCACCTCTGAACAGTTTTATGAAATTAACCAAAAGTTCAGTCTAGTCAGATCGCCTCTCCTACCTGTTCAAGTATCAAGAGAAGTTCCAGGACTCGACCAGCAGTGTCAACTGGCAGTAAAACATTACCGCCTACTTCAAGATGCTTTGAAATGGCATCTGAAAAATATGTGTGAACATCCATGTAGCTATGGAAGTTAGAAACAGGCATTCTTGTACATTGACACTAACATCTTACATGAAGAGTTACAGGCTTACCTAGAAACTCTTTGTCCCTTTGTTGTCTTGGGGGCTGATTGTTCAGGGCGTTGTACGCATCAGTTATGAGAACAGCAGGCCGGACAAAAGATTGCAAACCAGTTCCATTTAAATGCCTAACAAAACGAGCACGATTTAATGTCAAGATTATGCTTTTCATTATCAATGAATAAGCCTAACCACACTTCAATTGAAAGCCAAAAACACATACCTTTCTTTACGATGGTTGTAGTCAACAGCATATATAACATCTTCACCATCCTTTGTTATCTTCCAAATGCTACTTCCCAACATATGTCCAGCAACATGAGGAGCAATAACAATACCCTCTCCCTTTCCTAAACATATGGAATATGGATTTAGATAAAACTATGAAGGCGTCCTAATGACCTCTCAAGCTATAACAAGGAATATGCTGCGGTATTGAATTGTCAGAAACTACACCCATATCCGTGAAGCTGTGCCAAGGAAGGACACCAAATAGAAAACTCAAAATTCATCAAGAAAAATAAATACTTCCTCCATGTTTTTTATGTGGGGATTAGAAGAATTTTTTACTGAAAGCACGTACCAGAAAGATGGTAATTCTGTGAATAAGTCAATCTGATCACATTCTGGAAAGCAGAGTCGATATCATCCAGAGTAAACAGATCGAACTCTGAAACTTGCTGCAACAGCAATTTAAGAACGATTATGCTCACTTGCTAAAGGAACGACATAAAAAAACTTTCCAGTACATCGATTCTACACTATCAACCAAATATGAAATTTCACCTTCCGTGATAGATACTGATCATACATTGTGAGGAGACCCAATCTGTAAACAGGCTCAGTGGAATAAACAGGAGCAGAGAGTCCAAGCTGTTTCATGGCATATGGGAGAGCACCTATGTGAAGCGTATCTGAATGAGAGAGCAGGACAGCATCAATGGTGGAAGCAACCCTGAAACAATATCCAAAGCAAAAGGCCAAACTGGCATGTAAAGGGGGAAAAAGTGCCCAAAAACTTGCACTTCTGCAAACTTCAAATACATATAATTGAATCCACGTTACTCTGTACTTATTGTAATCAACAGCTAGATTCATGGACTCAGGAAGAGACCATTCGACGGAGGACGACATATCCTTTCCATGCTTTGCTGCTGAATTTGGTAACATAGACCATTCGACATGAACTGGAGGGGGGGGGATGTCACATTTCTTTATGTCTCTCGAACGAAAATTGCATTTCTAAAAGACATATGCAAGCCACACCATAATTTCAAGCTGCAAATTGATTTTTGATTCTTATACGCAGAATTCCCAAAATGACAAATGGCTATACCACAAAAACACTCGAAAATTTTTCCTAAACAGCAATCAGAGGTGTATGCACCATACAAACATAGCACATAGAACGATTTCAAGTTCCAAGGGAGCTCGCGAGGCAAAATCTTAAGGCACAGTGGCACGAATAGGAAAACAAATACAGAGAGAGAGAGAGAGAGAGAGAGAGAGAGAGAGAGAGAGAGATTGACGTGTTTGACGAGTCAACGCGGTCAACCTGTGGTCAAAATGACATTCCGATGGTTCATAGTTGTGTACATGGTCTATTATGACGTATTGAACGTATTTTTGTTGTAAGGAGAGCATCTGGGAAAATGATAAATTCTACCCTAGACCAATGTGTAACATAAAGTGTAATAGAACATTAGGGTTTCGTTTGGGGGAA
>NW_010966459.1:767033-767239 GCF_000463585.1 Tarenaya hassleriana
ACAGGGTCTATTATGACGTATTGAACGTATTTTTGTTGTAAGGAGAGCATCTGGGAAAATGATAAATTCTACCCTAGAGCAATGTGTAACATAAAGTGTAATAGACCATTAGGGTTTCATTTGAGGGAACATGCATTGCTACACAAAATAAGGTACTAAATTTAGATAGCTGCGATTATTATTTACTTATCAAATTTGTTATACGA
>NW_010966459.1:768071-774361 GCF_000463585.1 Tarenaya hassleriana
ATTTCGTCGTGATCTTAGGAGCCATATGAATGTCCTTAAAATCATACACAAAAGCTACCTGCAAAAACAAATTTAACACTCATTATCAAACTCGTCAAACACGTCAAACTCGTCAAACACGTCAAACTCATCAAACTCTTCAAACACGTCAAACACGTCAAACTCGTCAAACTCGTCAAACTCCGACTTGTTTGACGAGTTTGAACATTTTTGAGACTCGAATAGTTTGACTTGTTTGACGGGTGCGCTAAGTTTAACTAACATCTAGCATGACCATTAATCTATGTTTTAGTGCATCCGACTGTCGACAATATCATCGTGACCCGATTTCTATCCGTCTTTTTCACAAAACACTGTTTCTCACCCAATCCGAAAACCCTATTTCGATATTTCAGTGACAATTTGTCATTCAACCCATAGTTTTTCAAATTTTTATTTCAAACCCTATTCTTAACGAAAACTTAATAGAAAATCTAAAACCGAATCTCAATGTATACCCGAAACCCTAAAAAATTTGATTTTTGCGGAGTTAAAAAACTATACCTGGAGGTCTTCGCAAGTAGGGTCCGAAGATGATGAAGACGGAGCTATTCTTCGTGCAAATTTGACGAGTTTGACGAACTCGAACAGAAAAATCACAGAGTGAAGAGAAAATGAAGAAGAAGAAACGACACTATGAAGAAATGAAAGTGTCTGTCGAAAAGGGGCCAAAAACACTGTTTGGTTTTTCAAATTTTTTAAATTTAGTAACTTCCCAACTTTTGGTCTTTCTCCTTCAGATGTTGACACGTATATTTTTTAAAAGGGGTAACGATGTCTTTTCATTCTTTTACAGTTTTTGTTTGAAGGTTTTTTTTTTGAAGGGTATGTCATGTATTACATGAAATCGACATTTAAAGGTATTTTTGTAATATTTCCGTATTATACGCGTGTACGTAGGTGTATACGTGTATTCGTTGGATTCACTAGAATGGTATATATACAAACTCCGACTTCTGTTCCATTAACACGGAAATTTCAAAAGACAGCAGCAGAAGTGGTAAAAGCTTGATAACGTGTCTTTTGACATCAGAGGAGAAGGTTCAGTGATTCCCATGGAAAACTCTCCCATCGTCTCTATCGCCATGTCTATGCCGTACAAGAAACTTCTTTCTGTCAACGTTGTCTGTTCAGAGATCATGGGGTTCTAAAGTCGGAGGAAATCATGGTCGGATTTGAGGCAGAGCTGGTTATTGGATTCAAGGCCGTAAAAGGGGAAAAAATGTGTTTGAAGTTTTAGTATTAGGAAATGATAAATAAATGCATTGTGTGAGTAAGTAATATTAATAAGCAGGAAGAGCCTCCTCACCTTGCTAAAAGATTCTAATTCAGATTCATCTCGAAAGCCTGTATCTGTTGGATCCTCGGATTCCTTGGATGAACTAAAAGCACGGCGTTAGTAAAGGAAGAAGCTTAAGCCATGCAATAAAGGTTTTCGATCTCGGGACTACATTTGTGGGCCGATGACATTGGGAAAGCTTCAAGAATCGATTACTAACTGACTTACCCTCGGGAAATTGTTCTCGTGTTTGATGTCCATTGCTTCACTGGTGTCTTCTCTGCTTGATGTCTGTCGAGGAAAAGGAAGGTGTTGTCATGGATTTAGATTTTATCTCCTCCTTTTATTTGTCATGAGTTTGTTTTGATATTTCAATACGGTGTAAGAGAAAACTACATTACCAACGGGTCCAGCGGGCAAACTTTAGATCCATAAACTTTCGGGTTTGTACTTGTGCCGTGGATTCCTTTGAACTTGCCACTTTTTGAGGAATCACGAGACGTAAGCCTGCACAAGATGAGCAAGAACTTTCTGGAAAACTCGACTATGATTATAACGCATTCAAGAGAACGAGGAAACAATATGGTTCAAACCAGACTAGACAAAACGAAACGGCATTGGATGTAAGGAGGGTTTAAGCAGTTCAGGGAAATGAAACTAACGTTCGCGAATGCATACCTCATTAAATCATCGGTGGCTGCACTTTTAGCCTGCAGCGTGGAATATTGTGCTTAACAATTATGTAAGTGTGTATATATACGCAAAAGGAAACGAAAACGAGGATTGATTTCGCCGCTTAAAATGATATAAATCTCGGGACTTACGTTAGATGAACGTTGGGTCGCTCTCATAGAGGTACATAGATGAAATGATGAGTGAATAAACAGAAAAATGTTGGAAGATGATACCTGAAAATCTGGGGGCCGAGGGCTATTCCTTTCCGGAAAAGACATTGAAGCTTCCAAAACCTGCAAGGTATCAGCCCTTAAGATTTCTTTCTATTTCCGCTTCTCTACTGGCAGAAACAGAGAAGATATTGAGAATAACGGCGAAAGTACGTTTTTGTTCGTAGGGCGCCTTTTGGATGAATTAGAACTCAGTTTTACTCTCTGCTCGGGTTCTGGATTAACCTTAGACCTGAAACTCGTCGGAGAAGAAACAGAGAAAAATATATGATCGGGGGCTGAGATCATAAACTATGTCTAAACGTGTCACTGAAAACCAAAACCAGAGTCATTACCGATGTCTTACAGCCCTTTGGGCTGTTAGGAGGTTTGGTTCTCTTGGAACAGTGACTTTGCTTCTGCAGTTGCCGGAGTTAACAAGAGCTGCCTGGAAACACCGTGAACGAGAATGTTACTACGTTTGCCATGAGAATTGGAGCTTCAGCACGGATTAATTGAAGACATGTAGACGATTACCATCACATATACACACATATGAATCGATACACACATATATCTTATTCTTCGTCCTAGTAAATTACCTTTCCTGGAACCTTATGTACAAAATGAGCTTGATCCAATCGGGAGACCTAAACTTCACAAGGTAAGTGTGGTTTATAACAAAAGGGAATTCACCGTACTAGGACTGATATCTCATAGAATCAGACAACGCTGAAATGTTTCAGAAAACCCAAATTCGAAAATTTTCAGGAATATCGATTCAGTTCATACAGATGCTATCTTTTAAGATCAATAACTCAAAGAGTAGAGAGTTTTGATAATCTTGAGCACCTTGCCGAAGTAACCGGCTTTGAGCTTCTGTCTTTTGGAATCCTGGTTTTGGACCATAGAGGATAAGAGAGACGAGATCTTGTCGTTCACCTTCCCTAATGACCTCTCACATCTGAAATATCAAAGGGGTTGAAGCCGAAAGAAAAACGCAAAAAACAAAAATGAAAAAAAAAAACTTTTAGAAAGGGCTAAGAATACCTTCTGAGAAGTTGAGTAGAGTAAGTGTCTAGCGGTTTATTCTGCCTTGCCAAGAAAGATGCAGTAGGTCTTGTCAACGTCGAACCCTTTGAGACAATCGATTTGGTTTTGGATTTAGGCTTAGTACTTTGAACATCTTTAACAGTTTCGTTGTAATATATGAACCCTGACCATGACAGAACCGAAACCTTAAATAAACTGAATGCATAGAGTTTAAGAGTCATTTGACATTTCCATATAACCAGAACAGCTTTCAGACACAGAAACTAACTGAGATTGTTACCGTTATATTTATGTTCACGATCCAAACCGGCATCCAAGTTTCTGATGGGGGGATTTTGAGTCTTGCCCGTTTTGTAATCTCCGCTTTTGCTCGTAAATTGCTTATGAAGGAAGTCGTTCCTCGAGTTGGACATTAGGCTGAAAGCTGAGCCAATGCATATATATAATCAAAACACAATGAGAGAGTAGACTATGTAATGATCTGGAAAAACTTGGATCCCATCTTCAACCAAGATCCATGCAATACAAGAACACAACGCGAAACTAAAAGGATTTTCATTTTCAGATTCCAATTTATCTGTATTCATGGCTTGACGAGCAAAATCTTTACGCTCAAGGTAACAAACATAAGATGATTGCGCAAAGCTGAAGAACAAAATCTCTGTCTGAAATTTTCTGTTCAAAGGGCTCCAAGCTGGAGTTATAATCGAAAAAATCCAGTTTATCGCCAAACATCTTATATATGTCTGATCCCAAAAAATATACGGAAAATGAAGCAGAGAGTTGGTTTTGTGATGTCCAAACGCGAAACTTAAGGAGAGGAATGTGTCTTACGCGAAGGAGGATAGCTCCCTGAATATTGGAACCAGAGCTCAGCTTGGTCTTTCTCCGAATCGAGTTCTGGCCTGGAGAAATCATAGAAGCGAGGGGCTTCATATTCGAAATCGATGTCGAATTCCTCAAATGTAAACTCTTCTCCCCACATTTCTGTTGTTTCCGGATCCATTGTGTCGGAAATTCCCTGACAATCGTCGGAATTCCGGTCTCAAACGGTAGAATTGGGTCCGAGTTTCGCATCAATCAATCAGAACAAACAAAACCGCGATGTCTACGCGGTTTGAATTGTTGTTCTCTCTTCCTCCCAATTTTCCAGGAGAATCGACAAGCGCTCTCTCTCTCTCTGACGATTCAGGAGGCGGCGAAGCTCATTTTTCCGTCGATCTCCCGAAATTTTATCGGAAAAAAGAGAGAGAGAGAGAGAGAGAGAGAGCTTCGAATGGAAGCTCTAATTTTCCCGAAGAGGAACGGAAACGAGAGAGAGAGAGAAACGGCGCCAATTTGGGGAGGAAATGAAACGACAAGGAATCAACGTCCCTTCCTTCCTATAGCTCATGTAAATTTTCACTTTGGGTACTTTACTTTTTGAAGCTTACAAAATAGACCTAAACTCTAATATTTACGTAATGACGCCACCAGTCTTCAATCTAATGAACGTATGAGTTAGAAAGTCTTTGAAAAATATCATATTCAGCGAGGAATGCAAGCTAAATTTTCACTAAGTTTCATGAGTATTCTCTTATTACCCTAGATCCTACACGTATTTGTATAAATAAGAATCAAAATGAGGGGAGAACTATATTTTGGAAGAAAGAGGATTTTAGGGGCAAAATATAAAAAAAAGTAAAGTAAAGGGGTCAGAAAACAAAAGAAAGCCGAAAACAGCGCTCCCCAACGGTCTTATTGCCACACTCTCTGTCCAAGGGTGTTTCTTCTTGTTTTCTACGCCGAGTTTTCTCCCAAAGTTTTTCCTTTTTTCCGGGGGTTAAAGGCTATGCCCAAAAAAAAAAAAAAAAATTCCAACCAAACGTTTTCCAGGAAAACAGCAGCTGTTTTCTAAATCCAGGTAAATCTTGTTTGTTTCCCGGGAAAATTTGAGGGAGATTCAGTTCTCCGGTTTCAGCAAATCTAACTAGTCTTGCCCTAATTTTTCTCCAAATTCATCTTATGAACAATGAATCAAAGGCTTTATCTTCACGATAGCTGTTGAAAAATCGGGTTTTTTTCCCCGCTCTTTGGATTATTAACGCGTACAAACGCGTCGATGTACAGTTTTGGGTTTACGGAGTTGTGAAGGATGGATTTTTGTATCGACGAAAACATCCTGGAACAAGTCACAAGAGTTGTGTCGGATTCGAACAATGAAGAAAATGAATGGTTTGAACGGGTACGGACATCCAAAAGGGTTACGGAATCTAATCTAATGAATCGATTTTTTTGTTTTGTTTGGGTAATAAATTTTGATTTCACAAGAACATAACCCACATTGAGGAAATTCAGAAGGAATCTCTCACTTTCTGTTTGGTTTTCTTAGTAGCTACTTTGCCGACAAAAAGGAGTTCAGAGAATGTCCGAATCTCAGAATGCTCGTGTTCTTCGTATCGAAACCATGTACGCATCACTTCTGGACGAACTTCAGGTTGTTACTTCTGCTCCAAGGAATCGTTTTTTCGTGTGATGTGATCTTGAATGGTTTCAGTTGACGTGTTTTTTCCGCGTCTGATGCAGATGGCATGGGACGAAGTCGGGGAAATGGAAGAGGAGAGAGAGAAGACGATGCTTGAGATTGAAAATGAATGCAGGGAAGTTTACAAAAGGAAGATCGATGGCGTGAAGGAAGAAATGACTCGGCTAAGACACGCCATTGCTGATTCTGAAGCTAAACTCATGTCCATCTGTTCTGCAATGGGGGAATCCCCTTTGTACGGTAGACAGGTACGGCAAATATATTGCAGATCCAAATCTAAACTGATTCTTGTTTAGGGTAACTGGATTTAGGAAAGTTTAAAGCCATTTGATGTGTTTCCTCTTACGATTTCAGTCTGAACAAAGCGGAAGAAGCTTAAAAGAAGAGATGGGAAGGATTCTTCAGCAAATTGAGGATATGCAGAAGAGGAAATCAGAGAGAAGGAATCAGTTCATTCAAGTCCTATGCGATATACAATGCGTATCAGACGAGATTAATGGCAGATCGGAAG
>NW_010966459.1:774506-788240 GCF_000463585.1 Tarenaya hassleriana
ACGATATTAATGGCAGATCGGAAGATATTTCATCTGATCCAGAGGTGGATGAATCTGATCTGTCCCTGAGGAAGCTCGAAGAGCTACACAGACAGCTCTATACACTTCAAGAACAGAAGGTTCTAGAATTTTACTTCATTGATACGAAACTCCTCCCGGGAATCTTCATCAATGATTGAAGTTTTAAACCGTATTTCTTGATTAAGGGTTAATGTCTTTTCTGTGAACAGAGAACCCGGTTGAGACAAATTCAGGATCATTTGAGAAATCTCGAGTCCCTCTGTTTGGTTCTTGGGCTGGATTTCAGACAAACCGCCTTCCAGATACACCCGAGTCTGGTTGAGTCAGAGGGATCAAAGTGTATAAGTAATGAGGCACTTAACCAGTTAGCTTCATCGGTACAACAACTGTACGAGACAAAGATACAGAGAATGCAAGATGTGGGCAGTTATTACTTTCCGACGAAATATTCAAGAATCCAGAGCCTTAGATTTTCCAACTGGTAAGCTTTGTTTTTTGTGTGTGTGTTGGTGTTATGGCAGCTTCAAGATCTCCTGATGACAATGCTGGAGTATTGGAACTTGATGGATACACCAGTGGAAGAGCAGCAGAGGTTCAGGAACATTACGAGTAATATAGCCGCCACAGTGTCTGAAATAACCGAACCCAACAGTCTTTCTCTGGAGTTGCTCGAACAGGTAACATCCCTTAAACCCTAGAGATCGAACAGGTTGATTCAGATATTCCGGTTGAACAAACCGTTGCTTTTTTCTGAAAACCAGACAGAGAGTTTCTGGAAAGTCATGAAAGTTGGTTGTTTAATGTGAAATAGGTTAGAACCGAACTGTGTCGGCTGGAGGAGGTAAAGTGGAGCAAGATGAAAGAACTTGTTCTAAAGAAAAGATCGGAGCTGCAAGAAATCTGCAGAAAAACACACATCGTTCTTGAACCAGACATCGTCGATGAGAATGTTATGGAAGCCATAGAATCCGGTACTCTCTCTCTCTCTCTCTCATCTGACCTGCAGCGTTGGTTTGGGGCTTTTGCGGTAAGAATTTTGGCACTTAGTTCAATTTTATATGCATACAAAATTATAAATTTATTTTTTTTTATAGCAAGCTTATTATTGGGACGAGTCTGTTCATGACCGAGTCTACGTCGCTTGGAGGCTCGCCGTCCGAGATCGCCTCAAGGACAACATTTATCGGGTAAAGAGCAGATGCGTACGACCTGCATGGATGTCGAAGAACTCTCTCTCTCTCTCTGAATACATCAAGTTGTGTGGAGGGTACAGGCGAAGTGAACCCTGAAAATATACTGGAGCAAATAGAGCTCGAGGCTGCGAAGGTGAAAGAGGAAGCTCTGAGCAGGAAGGATATCCTTGAAAAGGTCGAAAAATGGTTTAGCACTCGTGAGGAGGAAAATTGGCTTGAAGAGTACAACCAGGTCTCTCTCTCCCTCTCTGCCTTTCATGGTTCGTTTTCTTCATATAGAAAGAATACATGCTTTCCTTTGTGGTTAAGGTTTTATGAATGTACAGGATGAAAACCGGTACAACACTGGAAAAGGAACTCATCTGATCTTAAAACGCGCGGAGAAAGCTCGTATACTCGTCAACAAGATTCCGGGTACCTAAATTTCTTGACGTCTGTTTTCGCGATTTTTCCACTGAAATCTGCTGCTTGGTCACTTACGCCATTCCTTTCGCTCTGTTTATTAGGGATGGTTGAGGCTTTAGTTTCCAAAACTGCGGCCTGGGAATCAGAACGAAAAGCCGAGTTTCTCTACGACGGTGTAAGGATTTCTTTTCTTCCCTCGGGAAAGAAATCTTTCTTATTCTCTCTGTATATCCGATAATATCATTCAAGGAATTTCATCATCTTTTCTTCAGTGTCGCCTGCTTTCGATGCTAGAAGAGTATACAGAACTGCGGCAAGAGAGAGAGCAAGAGCGCCGTAGAAAACGGGTACTAAGGAATAGTAAATATCTTCATCTAGAAGTTCCCGACATCTCGGGTTTCTAGAATCTTCCTGAAAGACATGGTGTGTTAACTGCAGGACCAGAAGAAGCTTCAGGGACAGTTACCAGTGGAGCAAGAAGCGATTACAGGTTCAAACACGAGCCCTTTGAAACCAGCGGCAAGTGGCAAGAAAAGCCTCAAGGTGACGACAAACAAAAGGGTTGCTTCAGTATCGTTGCCTCAGACTCCTCGACCGGGTTCACCTCAATCAGCAAAGTCTAACACTCCTCAGTCACGTCTCAGTAGAAAGATCGATCAGAGGTTTTAGAACAGTCTTTTATATTTAAAAAAAAAAACGGTACGGCTCTCTGCTAAAATTCTTTGTAGACAGAACCCAGTACTGTATATATGTCACTGAATGTATCTTTGCTTGTAGGACAAGAAACCGAAGATGCTTGGCTCTCGTGGCTGACATGCTTTCTCATCTGGGATGTGTGGTGAGTTCTTTTGAATTTAAAGATTCAAATCATATTCAGGTTCTTGAATCTTTTAATTATGCTGCTGTGCTGAATGAAACTTTGTCCCATTTCTGTAGGCAGAACAATGGCTTAGGCATTGATTGCTGTTTTACAGAGACATATGTGTGTGTGTGTGTGTATATATATGTTTGGTTCGTGAAAAATCTCCTGAAACTCCTCAATCTGCTGCTGTATCATTCTTAAATCATACTTAGATTCTGAAATGTGCTCATTTCGATAAAGGGTTCTTCAAAAGACTGGTCTGTCATCATCATCATCTTCTTCTTCAAAGCCCTGGAATTCAAGCAAGAAATATCTCTTCGTCCATGGCGAAAAGCTAAACATTAATTAAAGCATGTGCGCATACACACACACACATATATATATATATGTGTGTATGTGTGTGTGTTCATATTGGGCGTTGGAGATTTTACTTTTCTCAGGTTGCTGTTCGAACGACAAAACTGTTCCTCTTTCGACAAAGACAGTTCTGTTAAATCGAGTCTTGGCTTTTCCCATAATCTGTCATATCTCGTCTCCTTCGCACTATCTGTCAAAACTTTACTACGTTTCTTTTTGTTTATATTTACTTTTTTTTTCTTATAAAAAAAATTTACTTTATTTCAAATTATTTTTCAATATAAAATGGAAAGGTTATTTAATGTTTTTTTTTAATCACTCCTCAATTTAATTCAGATCACTAAACTAGATCTGTTCTTTTTACGCCATTTAGTAGCGGAAGTATGTATACGTACCTCATGTGAATTAATTTCACAACAGTAAAAATATTTTTTTTTACATTATTAAAAATGCGTTAAGATTTCCAAAGCAAATGCTTTGATACTCTGCATAATGAATTTAATCTGTTTTTCTTTATAACATTTTCACAGTAAACATTTTAAAATGCATTGCTGTTCGTTTAAATATTTTGCATAATATATTTCAGAAATACACAGATGATTTAAAATTTTAATTTTAATTTGACATGCCTACATTATTCAGAATTCAATAGCTGTAAGAGCTCAGATTTAGAGTTTTAAATACGTTAAATTTAATATGAAATAACCATTTCATCATAGAAATACAAGATATTTTTTACAAAAAATTAAAAAATCTATAAAAAAAATCCTTGAGTCACGACAAAACTAATTGTGGATCTCTAACATATACGAAGATAAATAATTGTGCCTTCCATATAGAATATGAAAGACACAATATGGCCACAAACACATGTTTTTTGATAATGTGAATACGCATTACCAAAAAAAAGAAAAGAAAAACAAGTATTTAATTTATCGTTTGATCACCAACCAAACACATTAGTTGCGTATATTTAATGGCTAATCTCAATATTATATTTGCCTTAATGAAGTTTTGCTTGGAGAGTGGTTGTGATTTTTGGTCAAAGGGAGTTTATGTGGTCAACATTACCTCAAAGTGATTAACTGAAAAAAAAAGACAAAGAAGATTGTCAGTAGTTGGACAAAATAGCAGGCTCCCAACATTAGCTTTACAGCTTTAACCACCAATTAATTATATATGTATGTAATTTTTTTTTCTAATAGGGATTACTTATCAATTAGATTAAATATTACCTTTACCTTTTATTTTTTTTTTAAAAAATTAATTGAAAGCACTCATCATCCCCCCCCCCTCAAATTTCCTCCTTTTCTTCATATTCAATTTATTAAATTCCATCTATTAAATTCCCAAGACGGACGTGAAGCTTTTCCTTAACCAAAATCAATACTTTGATTTTTGTAATTATAATATTGATTATGAAGTAATTAAATCACCATATTCAATTTTTAAATAATACAATACAACTGTCTATAATTGTTTTTGGCTATTTTAATTATTTTTCCCTTATTTTTCCACTATATTTATTTCCTTCTCCTTTTCTTGCAAAAACCCTAAATTCATTCGTTCGGGGAAAAAAAGGATTTTGTCTCCATATCCTAGGGAAAAAATCGTGCAATTTCATGTAATTTTTGGGATTTATCAGATAATTTTCGCCTGAGTTTGAGGTTAATCTCCATTAAAGTCCTGTGCATTTCTCTGCTATGGTGCTTGTTTCAGATTCAGAATTGTTGAAAGTAAGAAAGCATAGCCAAATTTCAGTACTTTACCTTCATCTTTGAGCTATTCGTGATTTCTCTGTGTCCAATTCAACTACTGATCTCTCTCTTGCTTCATCTTGCTTTGTAGCTCCTGCTCTGAGTTAATTCCATCTACAAAGGAAGGAGATAAGCTTTTGATTCTTCTCGTATTTTCTGGATGTAATGCCCCTTCACTTCCTCTAAAAGCCAAAATTTTGGTGAAAAGTTGAAATCTTGATTCTGGGTTTCGACTGGATTTGGTGACTTTAAGGCAGTTTTTTTCCTGGGTCTTTTGTGGTTCATCTTCATCTCTTTTTTGGGGGTTCATCTGTGGGAAAAAATCTTCCTTTTTCCTCTGTTTTGGTGTGGGAATTTGTGGTGTATGAATGGAGGACAAAGGAGGGATTGGTCCAAGTGGGGTCACAGTTAAGGGAGATGAAGCTCCTGATAGCTACCGCTTGGCCCCAAGAACTGAGTACCAACAAAACCCTAGCCCTAGCCCTTTACCTGGTCCCACGGCTGCGACCGCCGCTCCTCCACCTCCGTCCTCCGCCGTGTCTCATCCTCCGGTGACCTCCACCACGCCGCCGTCAGGCGTCGTCGGCACCGGCTCTGACCCGACGAAGAAGAAGAGGGGGAGGCCGAGAAAGTATGCTCCAGATGGAACTCTGAACCCGAGAGCTTCTTCTACACGACCCGCTCTCTCTCCAATGCCCATCTCTTCCTCGATTTCGTTGTCCGGAGATTACTCTAATTGGAAACGAGGAAAAGCTCGGCCTGTTGACCTGGTCAAGAAATCTCACAAGTTTGATTATGAAAGCCCAGGTATTGAATCATGTGCTTTTATTTACTGTTGCGTTGGTTTTGATGACAATGCAGATCCGATGTTTCTGTTATCTGAGTTTGTGTGTGGATCAGTCTTTATGGGGGGATTGGGTGTTGGAAGTGGGACCATGATATCTGGATTTTGCTTGGTACCCTTTTGTCTGAAGAAGTTAGAGACAGGAAAAAAGAATCTGATGATGTCTACCAAACAGAAAAAAGGGGGGAAAATTAAAACAAGGGAATCTCTCTGTTCTCTAAGTTTTCCTTGTCTTAAAGATCAATGTCTGTGTCAAGTAATTGAAAGTTCTAAACTTGTTCAGAAGATGTCAAGATTCTCCCTTTTGCGGGTTTTAACTTTTTCTTTGATCTTACAAGGACTCTTGTGTTGGAATTCCAATTCACCCGCTGTCTGGTTAGTGGTATCTATCTATTACCAGGAACTCTGGATTTTGATTATTTAAGATTTGGGATTAGGTTTCAGATTTAGATGTGAAGTTTCGACACATGGGCTTTGGAAGTTAGATTCGAAAGTTACCGTCTTTTCAACACGTTAAACAGTTGGTAAGATCAGAACTTACAGTGTCCGACTCTCGAAATAAAGGGGCATTTATTGAACAGGATGCCCTACTACATATTTTCTTGTCCGTGATCCTCTATCTGCTTTCACTTGATGTTTCGGTTTATTCACATTGTAAATCTTTTCTATGATTCTTCTGTTTCCTTGGAGAGACCTTGAATCTGAATCTTCCAAGCCTCAAGATTTCTTAATATTTATGATTTAAGCCGAGTATCTTTGTGTTTTGTATGCGCTGAAATGTTGCAGGTCCGGCGCTTTCATATTATGTCGGTGCAAATTTTACAACACATATCTTCACAGTTAATGCTGGCGAGGTAATGCTCGAGAAAGTATCCACGCAAAAGTTTTCTGGTTTTTTTTGTTCTGTGACTGAACTTTGTTGACAGAGATCTAATTAGCTCTGTTTTCGGATTTTGAACTGTCATGAATGGTTTTCAGGATGTGATGATGAAGGTTATGTCATTTTCACAGCAAGGGTCCCGGGCTATCTGCATTCTTTCTGCAACCGGATCGATCTCTAATGTTACTCTCCGTCAACCTACGACTTCCGGTGGCACTCTCACATATGAGGTACCGACGTCAAGACTCTCTCTCTCTAACAACATTTCTCGGGTTGTCCCGAACCAAATTTATATATTTTGGCGTGGGCATTGCACGAGAGTGAGAAAATGTTGAAGTATGTCATGAAATTGAGCAGTTCATAGTTCCAAAAGTCGTTTCTTTTTTTCCTGTTTTACGGCGGGATTTTCGCCGTGTTTCTCGGGTGATTTCAGTTGAGGGATTTCTCTTTACAGGGTCGTTTCGAGATACTTTCTTTTACGGGTTCTTTTATGCCTATTGGAAACGGAGAAACAAAGGGCCGTTCTGGTGGGATGAGCATCTCTTTGGCCGGTCAAGACGGCCGTGTTGTCGGAGGTGGCCTTGCCGGCTTACTTGTCGCCGCCGGTCCTGTTCAGGTAACTCAATCAATGCCTTCGTATCAAACTGTTTCACTTTTTTTTGGCTGGGTTTTGCCAAAACACCAAACTTTATCCAAATCTGCAATTTCTCTTCATATTTTTCTCCTAGACGATTTAATATGATTGATCGTTACCATGTCTGCGAATCCAGACAAAAGTTCTGACCCGTCTGAAGTGGGAAAGAGTCGACAGTTCGGACGACATTTAAGCAAAACCCGAGCTTGGTTTTTGCGCAAAATGCCTAATTTTTTTTTTTAAAAAAAGAAATTGGCTTTACTGTGTCAGGTGATAATGGGAAGCTTCATTGTGGGTCACCAAGCGGAACACAAACAGAAGAAACCTCGGATCACGGAGGCTGTCTCCGCTCCTCCTCCACTGTTGCCACCGCCACCCAGCTTCACGATAACGACCGTGAACACGACGAAACCCGCAACCGAAGAACTGAGACAGCAGCCTTATGGCGGCGGCAGCAGTGGTGTAGGAGTAGTGAAGCCGACGATACATACATCTTCCTCTTTCCTTATCAACCAGAGTTCGGCTATAAACCCTACCTTCCAAGGGTTCGGGAATCTGAACGCCGACGAGGATTCTCATTCGCTCGGGGATGATTCCCGAGACACCCCGAGCCAGTCTAACTGTGAGCTTTCGAGTTAGAGCGAAAGGGGTTGCGCACCTTGTTCTGGGTCCGGCATTGTAACATCAGATGGGGTTGGGGGGGAGTTTTCTTGTGTAGAGAAGAGAGCTTCCCACCGGGAAAGATCCGGTCTTTAAATTTCTTTTTAATTTTAGGGTTGTGGGGTTGGCGTTAAGGTGAATTATCTGAGAGTTTAGGGTTTTGTTTGTGATAAAGTTAGGGTTCTTTTGTCATGTCTGATCTTATGAGTGTAGCATTTTGGATTCTTGTGTCTGATTTTTATTATGTCCGCAAAGTCTCTGTAAAACTGAATGATCGGATTTCTATTAGATGATGTTTTCGGTTTGTGTTTGTGGGTTTTATTTCATGTCTTTTTTTAATTAAAAAAAAAGATAAATCAGAATAATACCAATTTTGTTTTTGGCCCAAAAATTTGCAATATTGGTTCATATGGCAAACATGCACTTTTTTGTCACCTCCTCATGTGGAAGAGAATCAAAGCTTTTGCAGAAAGCAATAACCATTTATTTTATCTAATATTT
The DNA here is from genome assembly GCF_000463585.1 of Tarenaya hassleriana. Lineage (NCBI taxonomy): Eukaryota > Viridiplantae > Streptophyta > Magnoliopsida > Brassicales > Cleomaceae > Tarenaya > Tarenaya hassleriana. Next base: position 782,621 of record NW_010966459.1, read on the forward strand.
AATTAATTTATTATTTGGTTATCCAAGAAAATAAATAACATTGTTCCACACTTTTGGTGAGTATTTCCAATGCCGATTTTTCGATATCGCCTCGATCGAAATGAAAATACCAATAATATGATAAGATAATTCAATTGTCCAATATCAGAACGGTTATTTAGGGTACAGAAAATCTCGGTGATTTATTGATGTTCGTGCAAAATTAGCGTACCATTAAGACGAAAGATGCAATTTTGCGTAATTTCTACAAAAAAAAAAAAAAAAAAATTCTCACTTGATGACATGTGCTCTCTCTATTCAATAGCTAAATGCAATGCCCTTAGCTTCTCATTCTTCCATTCCTCGTTCACTTTAGCGATGAACTCTTCCACTCTCTTTCTCAAATCATCATCATCATCACCATCGTCGTCGTCATCATCATGGCGTTCTTTCTCGTCCTCGTTGTTGTCGCCATCATCATCACCATGACGGAGGATTTCTTCATCGTTTTCGATATTTTCTTCGATTTTTGCCGAAACCCTCGAGACATCGATGGACAATTCGTGGCTCTCGTGGGACGAAGGCGAGACATTCTCCGTAATCGTCATCTCTTCCGCAGCAGTCATGCACATGTCGCGACCATGGGAGGAGGAAAACGCCATTTCTTGTTCAACAGTCGAGCCCTGTTTGGATCCTCTAAGTATCATGACGATGATGAGATTGCAGAAGCAGAACATCAGAAGCGAGTTCGAGACCGCTTGCCCTATCGATTCTATTGCTATATCCATCGTCTCTCTCTGTATTTTCCAATCTTTTCCGGGTTTAGGGCTTGAGAAGACGAGATTGGAAGAGGATGAGGATGACGGTTAAATCGGTTGATTTTGGGGTATTTATAAAAGGGTTTTGGAGGGAGAGACCTAAGTGTGTGAAAGAAGCTTTTTTTTTTTTTTTTTAATTCCGTGGAATGAAGTGTATGGGGAAAGCTTTGGAGGCAAAAAAAAATTCAGATAAATACCATAGACTTTGGGACTTAGGGGTTAAGGAGTGATATGTATGATATTCATTCGAGTGGACCCACGAAGCCGTACCAACGCACACCATATCCTTTGGCGTCAATTTCAAATACACTCTATATCAAAGTCTTAGTTTCTATATATATATATATATATTTGTTATTATAATCCTAAACTTGAAATTCCAATGAAATTGATCATAAAAAAAGGTAACAAGGGAAGTTTCATGGCAATGCCAACTCATTGCTGTGTGGACCTTTTTTTTTTCCTTTTTCTTAGTTAATTAGAAAAATAAAAAAAAAAAGGGTTTATGAGCATTGTACGAAATCACATGGAGCTTTCCAAGTAATTGCATCATCTCCACCTCATCCATCAATCATAGACTATGAAAATTCTAAACTATGTAATTTTAAATTTGAAATTAAAACGATGTTGATGTATAGAATTTTAAATTCGCTCTGTAAAAAAAAAAAAAGAAAAGACGCATGCTCTCAAATTTTTTTAAAAAAATGTGGGGGGATAGTTAGTGGGCCTAGATTTGGGTTTCAAAATGTTTTTGGGCCTTTAAGGCCTTTTAAGCCCAAACTAAAAGTTCCATCGTTAATCCAATCGACATGATACATGGGCAGAATCGGACATCATAAATCTAACTGAAACGGAGAATTGTCCCCAATCGCAAAACCCTTCGTTCTTGCCCTCTGGGTTTATTCGTACTCTCTCTCTCCCTCTCCGCAGAGCGCAGATTCGAGTTGGGGGGAGTTTGGTCAGCTCTCTCGCAAGTTCCAGGTTCATATTCTTCTCCCTTTTCTTACATCGAAATGCGATCTTTTTCACTGTTATTTCGCTGCACTGTTTCGCGATGAGTGATTCGATCTTCCCCTTCTTCCATTCCATTCCATCGTCTATTTCTCTTCATCTACGCATTAGGGTTAGAAGTTTTCTCCCTTTTAGCTAAATCTTGGAACTATTTTCACTTTTTTGTGGATTCAGTGTCTGTATCAAGTAGTCCAAGAGTTGTTCCATTACCAATTGCGGAGAAGCATTAGATATGCATAGCGTTCATAGAATCATTTATCGCCTATCCTTTTTATCGCTTAACCAAAGCACGAGAGGGTTGGGTCTTCTGAAGGAGAAGAGCCAGGTTTCATCGAAATTCGTGCGCGATGTTAGTCAAGTTAATGGAAGCCGAGGATTTTCTGGGAAATCAGGGTCTGGTGGGTTTGGTGGCGATGACGGATGGGGTAATACGGCGGGCGGGTCGTTTGGTTCGGCCGGTTCGGATGATCTTAGTTGGGACAATACTTCAATGTGGTCAACTGGTATGACCAAGGACCATTTCGACGGTCAGGCCGTGGGACGTCAGACGAACCCATCTGCTTCTGATTCGGCGGACAGTTCTAAGAGCGGATTGGACCCGAACCAAGTTGCCATAGCCAATGAATTGCAAGAATATGAGGATATGGTGAAGGAGATGGAACAGGAGCACAGGAGAAGCAAGGCTTTCGTCGACGGGTTGGGTGAGAGAATGCGAGAGATGAGCGTGTTGTTGAAGCAAGTGCGGGAGCCTGGTGCTAGGGGTACTTACCTCAAGGATTCGGAAAAAGCGGAGATGTACAGATTGCACAAGGAGAATCCCGAGGTCTACACCGTTGAGAGGCTCGCCAAGGATTATAGGATCATGAGGCAACGTGTTCATGCCATTCTTTGGCTCAAGGAAGATGAGGAAGAAGAGGAGAAAAAGCTGGGTCGGCCCCTGGATGATTCTGTTGAGCGTTTGCTTGACGAGTGCCCTGAGTAAGATCTCAACTTATTACTTTTTCCTTTTCACCTTACGGTTATGAACTCTTCCTGTATATTCTTCTCATTGTCGTATAGAATTTGAATCCTGATAAGTTTAGCGATTTGCTGCGATGGGTTTATATAAGATGGGATGAGTTCTCTGGTATATTATTTATTACCTCCTATGCCTAGAAGTTCTAAGAAATGATCTTTTTTCGCATAGTCATTTTGGATTTTGGTTATAGTTCTCATTTCTTCCATGCATATGAGTGCATTTTCAAATTCTTTTATTGTAGTTATACACTTTGTTCTATCCTTGTAAAGTTTTCTGAGCTTTTAAGAGCTGCCTTTGGTCTATGTTTGTGGAATATCATTCCTTCAGTTCCACTTGAACGCTTGTTTTTATCTAGTCTTCATAGCTGGTGATTGTTGCAAGAAGTATACTATACATGTAATCACATGTATTAGTTGTGTTTATGGCCAAGTGGTTTCCTTTAGTACCTCGTAATAGGTTGGTTAATATCTCCGCTAGTATTAGTAACGAAAGGCAAGACACGGGTTAGGGTATGCTGCTGAATATATGGCTTCTTCTTCCTCAAAATCTGGTTTTTTTTTTGTATACCCAATGCAGGTTCTTCATCTCACATGACAGAGAATTTCATGTGGCATCACTTCCTTATAAACCCGACTTCAAAGTGATGCCAGAAGGATGGGACGGTACCATCAAAGATATGGACGAAGTCCACTACGAGATCTCGAAGAAAGAGGATGACATGCTTTACGAGGAATTTGTCCGGAGGTTCGAGTTCAATAAAATGAAAGTAAGTCCCTTTACATGTTACCTCTGGACTAGGATATTGCACACTCCATATGTCAACTGTTCAAGTAAGGTGCCTGCATTGTACAAGTAACATCTCATACTGTGTGTGCTCTCTAATGTCAGATGAAAGATTAGCTAGCTTTCTTGTACCATTTGTTATGGTTTTCTGCGTTTTTCTTGTATAATTCATGATTGGTTAATTGGTGTGAGCAGTGGAGAGGAGAGGTGAAGTGCCACAAGTACAGCAGAAGACGGGAAGCGGACGGATGGAAGATAACGGTGGAGAAAATGGGTGCACGAGGAAAAAGGGGGAATGGAGGCGGCTGGAAATTCGTGTCTCTTCCGGACGGATCGAGCCGGCCTCTTAACGAGGTCGAGAAGATGTACGTTAAGCGTGAAACCCCGCGCCGCCGCCGCAAGATCCTCCCTTGATCGACGACGATTCCTTTTACATCCACCGGGTAATGCTGCGACAAAACCATCTCTCCCTTCAGTCTCTTTTTTCTTGGATTTAGGGTTTTGAGCTTTGTTGAGGTGATGGGGAAGAAACAAGATGAGAGGAATGGGGGGAAGAATCTTCTCTTCTCTTCAATGGCTGATGGAATAAATTGTTATCCTTTTCGTCCATTTGGATTTTAGTTTCCAAAACTATTATTTTTATTTCTTAGGCATTATGGATATGAAATTTGATCATTCTAGCCATGGATCTGACGGATTTCTGATGTTTTTTTTTTTCGGAGATTTCAATCCGTTTAATTTTTTCACATTTCCTATAAATAAATAAATTATAGATAAACATCAGAAAATAATTTATATAAAGTAGTGAGGTTTTATTTATTTTATTTTTAAAAAAGGCAGAGCCATCCACAAAGATGATGTTCCCTGTCAAGGATGCTGCACAATCTATAGACCCACACGTTGTCTTATTCCTCATGTTCGTCTCATTTTATTTTCTTCGTAGTTTATTCAAAATTTCAAATTTAATTTTTTGGACCGTAATCCAATCGCACGAAGGCCAAATCTTTGAATCGGTTACAACTTCAACGATTATATATTTTTCTTATAATATTTATATATATTATAATTCTACACGTCCCATTATTTCGTGTTTGTTCGATGAATTCTTTGAAGAATTTTCCGAGCTATGTCGCTTTAACTAATTGATATATACGAGGAGATTCTAGTACCTCGAGGAATTAGAGTAATCAAAATATATGTTTATAATTGATTATTTGTTTATTTGAAATACGTATGCGACAGCTAATAATTACTGGTTTGTATGATTCGAGATGAGATCTCTCCGGCCGCTCCTTCTCATCAAGTGTTACCTACATAATCATATATTGAAAGATCAATAATTAATTAATATTTATGAAGTTTGCATTTTGTAATATATCATATTGTTTATCTGACTTATTTCCAAAGGATATATATATATATATATATATATATATATATATATATATATATAAATTACAAACAAAGCTTTACCATCACATCTTGTTATTACAAAGAAAGTAGAATATAATATGATATGATATTTTTTTTTACTTGCATTCCGTTAGTTTAAGAGAAAAAAGAAAAAAAATCTAAATATACGAAGAATATATATTTTCTAACATAGGAAATGTGGGAAAATGAAACAAAAAAAAAGTGAAAAGAAAAAAATAATCATGCAACGATATAAAAAAAAAGGTGTATATATATATATAGATATGAAGATCGTGTGTGTGTATCACATATACAAGATAGTGTTATTTCTTAGAATTTGATTTTGAAAAAGACATTAGATCACAGATCGAATGAGTATTTACGTATTCTAGCATTCATTTTTTTTTTCAGAAATGAAAAAAAAAACATTAAAAGAGTACAATGGATAAGAACAGGTGCATGAACTTCATGATGCACTCAGATAACGTAAATAACCTTTTTTTCTTCTTCTCAGAATTAAAATTGGAGTTTGCTGAATCCTGTTATGGGACGACATGATCTTCCGACACGGGCTTTTACGCTAGAATAGTGGCTTACT
>NW_010966459.1:788322-791013 GCF_000463585.1 Tarenaya hassleriana
CTCTTCCGACACGGGTTTTTACGATAGAATCGTGGCTTCATGCCTCCTTGGACATATTTCACTGTTCATGTACCGAATACTAATTAGCATCTTAATTTTATTTTATTTTTTCTATTTCAATTCGAGGCATTAATCTAAGACGGGTATCTCGAGTTTATACTTGTTGGTAATTATAAAAACATTATAAAACGAAAATACCACATTTTTATATAATTTATTTTGATTCAAAGCCATATCTTGATTTGCACTGTGATTAATCCTTAGATTAAGTGTATATGAAGCTTCTTTACAACCCGTACGAGACAGGACGGTCATTAGATTCTACAAATCAAGAACTATAATCCATGTTGTAATATTCTAATTACTATTTCGATAATCAAAGAAATACGTTTTTTTTTTATAATAAAAATGTTGGCCTCTTGTCAGAACCCCAACATGGAACCATGTTCTGCATGTCCATAAGCTCTGTGCCCTCTCTGTTTAATGCTTTGATTCTCCATTCGCTTTAGTTTTTTTTATATTTATTTGAGATCTCCATTGCCTCTGCTGCACACGACATTACAGCTCATGTCTTCAGCTTCGTTCTTGAGACCCTCTCTCTCTCTCTCTTTCTCTCTCTCTCTATCTATCTAGTCATATGCTTAAGTACATATATATGCACATATACAAGACGAACATATACAAACACACACATGTGTATATATATCTAGTTATATATGCACACACGCATGTATAATTGTTAACACACTGATTAACATTGATGTAAATGAAACGTATATAACATGTTTTTCGGTATATATATGTCATCCATTCTAAAGGATAAAACCGGATGCTACATGGAAAATAATATTGATAATGTGCGTGCGTTGATATCAATTTTTTTTGTATTTTACATATATTTTTTCATAACAATTATATATATATATATAGATAATAGTACTGGTTTGTTTTCCTATATACCTAGATTTGGACACATTTCATCTAGTCATATTCATTGACTGCCACTAAAAAGAATCTCTAAACAAAATGATAATTAATTAAATTAAAAAAAAGGGAAATGAACCTTAACCATAATTAATACATGGTCTGGACAATGCGACAAACCCCCCATTAATTTATTAAGTTATTATGCACCAAATACATAATAAAATCGCAATTTGAACGTTTTTACCATTTAAAAAATTAAGATAAATACAAAAACCAGCCTGTTTGTAGCTCATCCCCATGTGTGTATATATATATATGAACCCGAACTCCTAGCAAAGTCATCAAACCATATTGAGCTTTCTAACAGGTCTTTGAGAGAGAAAATACTCTTCCTCTTCTTCTTCCTACAGTTCTCGCAATAGAAAGAAAAAAAAAACTAAATCAAACAAAAAAAAATGGCTGTTTGGTCTGCTGAAAACGCAACTAAAGCCTACCTCAGTACATTGAAGATGGTAAGGTGTCTATATATATATCTATATGTATCTCTACTTTAGATTCATTCAGTTATCCATATATCATCGAAGCTTGTTTTCAAAACTTTCAATGACCCATTTGCTATCTGCTCTCGCAGGATCAAAGGACGAAAGAACCAAACGTGGCGGAGTTCATATCGGCATTCGCAGCAGGAAATAACTCGAGACGGATAGTGGTGGCATGTGCGGGAGCAGCCAACCCTGACATGCTCGTTGCCCTAAAAGCCGCAGCTTTCCAAACCGGCGGTCAAGTGGTTTGCATCTTGCGCGGGGTCGAGGAACTGATCATTTCCAAGAAAATCTTGGGATCCTCGGAAGCTCATCAGATTGAGTTCGTGCTCGGGAATTCTTGGGATATGCTGTCAGATCATTTCAGAGAAGCAGACTTTATCCTCGTGGATTGTAACCTCGAGAACCATGAAGAGATCGTTCGAGAGATCGCTAAGGAGGAGAGGACGAGATCCAAAGGAGGGGTGATTGTGGGTTACAACGCGTTTTCGAAAGGGTCGTGGAGGTTTAGCGATGGGAAAAGAACTCAGTTTCTTCCTATAGGAGAAGGGTTGCTCGTTACAAGGATCGGTGACAAAATCAATCAAGCCGCTTGTGGTAAGGAGAAGATGAACATCATCAATGGCGGTCATCGTCATCATCATAATCATGTGAGGAAGAGTCATTGGGTAGTGAAGGTCGATAAGTGCACGGGCGAAGAACACGTGTTTAGGGTTAGGGTTCCGCAAGGTGAAATCATCGAGGCTTGATGATTAAGAGAATTTGGTGATTATAAATTTGGGGTCATCACCTTTTGTGTTTATTAGTAGAGTTTGCACTATGTTCATTTTGTTTAGTAGTGGGTTCACCTCCGTCATCGGAAAATTTAAGCCGATGATTAAGACGAGTGACTAGGATTTTATAAGAGTTTGCGTGTTCTCAATCTTCTTTTGTACCAAGAATGTTTAAGTGTAAGTATAGCTATAAAGCCCTTCAAAATCTATAATTTCCAATCTTTTTGGAAGTATTTCAAGTACACACACACACACACACACACACATATATATATATATATACACACACACACACACATATATATATATATATATATATATATATATATATATAACCAATATGAAGTGGCAATAGCCCAAATGGTAATAAGTTGGAGAATATTATATATATGGCTCTTTAAAAGAATTTTGTTGTTATTATTCTTCTAATTTTATTTTGTACAGGACAT
>NW_010966459.1:791491-846799 GCF_000463585.1 Tarenaya hassleriana
TGTATATATATATATATATATATATATATATATATATATATTCATAGCCAATATATGAAGTGGAAATAGCCCAAATGGTAATAAGTTTGGAGATCTAACGGTGTTCATTTGTTGTTATCATTCTATGATATGCTCTTTTAAAAGTTGATCACATCCTAATTAACAACAATAGAAACAGCCTTTTATATATCTTATATATATATCTAAGACGTTACACACATAAACACCTACCCTGCACATGTATGTATGCATGTATGTATGGCGATGGCTTTTTCTTGTTCCTGAATGGGCTTCTTCCATATTAGCAAAAATCCAATTGGTTATTAATTATATAATATATTTATGATTACTATTTATATTATGTGAGAAATTATGATAAATGATGTATGTATGTATGCATGTATGTATGTATGTATGTGAGAGGGACCAATGAGAACATGTTTCCCTCCGTGCATTCGCTATCACAAGATTCAAGACACCGACCACTCACACTTACGGACTTACTTACCCATACCATACCTTCACCCTATCCCATCGACCCCATAGTTCCCCTTATCCATTTTCTCATAATTTGGAAGTCTCTTTCTTTATATTAATAGATTGGTCCACATGAATCTATTAATTTATAAATCGAAATACTTCGAAAGGTATGATTTTTATATTCCAAAATTCAATATCGATCGATTATAAGATCATATGAATGAATATGGAATAAATTTTCGATAGGTGCTTATGTGATAATTTTCCATATGCCAATTTTTTTCACTAAATATTATAATATAAAAAATGTCCCCCCACAAATCAATTTAAAATAATCAAGGCATAAATCTTATATTTCACGCGACAGATTGAATTTGTCTTTGGGACAAAAATGTTGCCCGAAAATTTTCTACCCATATAGTCGTTCCCACATATTTTTGGGCTTTAATATGTGTAAGCCCAATTCTTGAAAAGCCCCAGTGTTCTTCATCGACGAACAGAGATGATTTTTAGTCCCAAGAGAAAACCCTAGAAAAACCCTTTAAAAAAAAATCAATATCTCACGCCAATTCGACAATCGTTCTTCGTAGTTCGTGATCGGGTAAAAATGGTGGTGGGTCTCAGAGAGTTCTTGCAGAGAACCGGAAATGGCGCTGGACAACCTGTCCTCGACGAAGCTAACGGCGAGGAACTCATGCACGTTCAGCCCTCCGTCGCCGTCGTCCTCGGCAATCGCCCCGCCGAGTCTCTGGGAACTCTCTACATCACTTCCAGGTGAGATCTCTCTCTCTCTCTCTCTCTCTCTCAATCTGAAAATATACAGTATTTTACTGACTGTGATTTTGGTTTTCGCTTCTGTGTTCGTTTGCGTCAGGAAAGTAATATGGTTGAGCGATGTGGATAGGGAAAAAGGTTATGCTGTTGATTTCTTGTCGATATCCCTTCACGCAGTGTCTAGGGATCCAGAGGCTTACTCATCTCCTTGTATATATACTCAGGTTAACCTTTTAAAAAAAAAAATTATTTCTGCACATTTGGTTCTGAACTTAAAATCTGTATGAAAGTGGCTTCCTTTTCAGTATTCTGCTTTTGAGAAGCTGAAAATCAATAGAAATGTTAACTGGGTTTTCGCCCTAATGTCTGTTGTTTTCGTGTTTGCTAAAAGAGTGTAGTTCTTCTCTGACTTCATCATTTTAGGAAGATATGACCTTTTTTTTCCATCTTTGGAGTAATTCTGCTTGTGGTATTTAGCAAGTGCTGTAGCTGTAGTTTGGGCTTGTTTATGGGTAATCGATTCTCATGTTTTTGTTTGCTTTTTGAGATGAGGAGACTAAGCTCCTGTGAGGACACTGTCTGGTGTCTACTAAGGGGGCCTTAGCATCTGTCTTTAGGAAAATAGAAAACTAACTCGCGACAAAACATAGGGATCATGACGATACTTGTGGCATCTCTGTCGGAGAACAGTTTGTCTTTGCCGATCGGTGAAACGATACTGGCCTGTGTCTGGTTTAATGTCTACCCGCCTGATGTCCGCATGATCTAACTTTTGACCATTTCTGTGCAGTTATATACATGTTTATCCCACTTGCCTTGTTCTTAGTAGTTTTCTTCTTTTTAATCATACCTGTTTTCTCGTGAAGATTGAAGTTGGAGAAGATGAGGATGAGTCAGAGGAGTCGGATTCAGAATCCGGCGAAGTTGTGGACTTGTCAAAGATAAGAGAGATGAGGCTTGTTCCCTCAGATGCTAGCCAATGTGAGTTTGCAACCGCTTTATATACCAAGCAAAAAGTTAGTTGGTAGTTTTGGTTCTATTTTTACTCGGTAATAAACGGAAGTTCCTAATCTTTTCTGACAGTGGATACTCTCTTTGAGGTGTTCTGTGAGTGTGCCGAGCTGAACCCTGAACCAATTGAAGGTAGGTTAAACACATTCTCATGTTATCTCATATAACTTAAATTCTAACATAATATAAAATTCCAACCTGCCTTTTATGTTTTCAACCCATTTTACATTATATATTCATTCGTTTCTTTTAGAAGACAACGAAGAAGAGGGACATAATTGGGTGTTCAGTGCTGATCAGATGGATGGTCTAGCAGCCGGTATGTTATAAAACGTGACTATATTCCTGAGCTTCTATCTCTTGCATACCATCTAGTGACATCTCATTGTGTTTCTGCAGAGGAAGATGACACAGAATGGCAAGTATCTCAAAATCCAGCTAGCGTGATCGGTCGCTCAAACGGTGATCATGGCCTTGCTCAGTCCGTCCTCGAGGTAATAATAAGCCTTCTGCATATTCATTTATTACCCATTTTCTTCTTCTTATTTTTGGTTGCATCTGCAATTTCATGCGCCATTCTCTGCAGCTCCAAATAAATGATCAGCGATTTGAGGATGCTGATGAAATGGATCGTGAGAGCGAGACCACCGGTCGTTAAAGTTTCTTGTTCACAAGAAACTAACTGAAGAGTTATGTTCTGTGTTGTCTCATAGCCAATGAACTCGTCTCTTCAAGGATGTTTGTTCTGTCCTGACATTTTTGTGCTGTAGCATTCTAAGTTCAACGTAGATTTACAGTGAACTTAAGTCTTTGTATTACTGCTGGAAAATCGTTTGTGTAATGTAAAATCTAAAACGATCATATTTTCGCTTAATGGAAAATTCTTAACGATCATCAAATGGGCAATTGCAAAGGAACAAAACCCAAAATGCAAAGAACAGAGCAAACAAACATTCGATTCAACTGTTGAAAACAACAACTAAGGTTGGGGTACAAGTCTTACAACCAAACATTACGAGATAAACTTGATACGGAGACAAGATAGGGGAATCATGGGATAGAACAGAGGGCGAAAAAGATTGTTTCTTGATACAAACATGAGTTCAAGCTTGACACAAAGAGACTTTTGTTTTAAGAGTCGGCAATGGTAACCTCAACCTCGACACCCGGTTCAATGGTGATGGAGGTGATCTGCTTGACCACGTCGGGCGAGCTGAAAAGGTCGATCACCCGCTTGTGAACCCTCAGTTCAAATCTGTCCCATGTGTTGGTACCTATTCCACAACAGGTAAATCTTCAGCAAGAAAGAGTAACAGTAACCGCAGCAGTAACCATCACACATTTCTTAAAAACCAAGATTTCAAAAGTTCAAATCTTTCCCACATTGAATCTTAATGCAGAATCATGGAAATGCATAAGCCATAAGGCCAAGGCGTCTAGCTATTTCAGGGAGTGAAAGGAATTAAAGCAAGACAACATCATCAGACCAATTGGGAACCATACTGAAAAGAAAAGATGGGTATAAAAAAATCAGATTTTTTTTAAAATCAAACAGGCAAGCTTCCCATAAAGATAATTATATAAGTACCTTCACCACAAGGTGACTTTCTGGTAGTGATGTTAAGAACCTTGGTTGGCATTCTCACTGGTCCCTTGACTCGGAGTCTCTTGTCCTTTGCTCCACGAACCAAGTCACCACACACTACAACCATTTACAGTGATCAGATAAAAAAAACTATCAAACTAACCCTCCATGCCCATTTTCACATTGGAATCTCTCATGACATTCTCTCAACTACTTTACCAAATCACCCTCACAATGTCCAAACAAGCCAACTGGGTCAAACTCAAAGGGCCGAAGAGAAGAGATTCTAAACAAAGATCTAACCTTTCTCTAGGTTTTTAACATCCTTCGAGGAAAGACTTCTCGAGGTTTTTCACATTCTTCGAGGACAGAGTGATCCTGATCTTGTGAATTTGCTCTAAGGGTTCCTCCAAACCTGCCTTTGTGGGCTTCATCGCTGCGTACGCCATCTTTCACGCGGTTCTTCTTCTTCTGCATATCATCAGCCATCAGCATGCAGAAAAACTCGTAACGATATACACAAAATCATTGTAAATGCTATGATAATATATAGCATGTGGATATAAGCCGCAGATATGGGGAGACAGAGTTGTGCAATACCAAGAAACCTGTCGAAATGTGGTTCTGCTTCGGCCGTTGTCTCTATCCCTCCCTTGCGAGGAGAAAAAACCTGTGCTTTGGAGATTTAGGGTTTTCTTGGTAACCGGTTAGATTGGACCGAGCCGGGCCGAGTCACATGTTACTGGTTTGGGTCTCAAAATTTTATGATTGGGCTTTTGGCCCAATAAATTATGAATATCATTTTAATACATATCCTATAAAACTAAATTATAATATTTCTCTATAGATTTTTCCTTATAAATTTCCAACGAAATAAAATAAAATGACAAAAAATAAAAGTTGTGATTTGATTTAATTTAATAATTCTAGGAAATGGGAGGACATGTATATTTGTGGGTAGCACGTTAGCAAATCCAAACACTGTTTAGAGACAAATTTTTTAGAACAAAATTGGAAAACATGATTAGTTAATATTTGATTAATTAAATCCCAACTCAATAATAAGTCGTTATAAATGAATCCCCGCTTCCCGCGAAAAACTCAGTCTCTCTCTCACATTTTTTCTCTCTCAACCGTTCCTGTACAAACGTTATGGGTCGATAAACCAGAAACGGAGAAACTGCGTGAAAATAAAAACCAGTAACGAAAAAAGTGTAAATATGAAAATTCAATTAATTTTCTCAAAATTTTAAATATCAAGATACTTCTATTAATAACCGACCATCGCCGATGTCGACGACGGAAATTCCGCCGGAGAATCATCACGACTCGCCGTCGGCAGCCGCTCCTACGCCGGCGGCCACCCAGGCAAAGCACCTCAAAAAGATCTCAGCGATACCTGTTCGCCGGCCGGCGACGGAGGATGAAGGTGGAGGGGGTGAAAGAACGGAAGCGGGGGACGGCGGAGAGGAGAAGCCGCCGGCCTCATGCGCCGAAGGCTCGAGAAGCTCGGAATCGCCGGTGATTTTAGCTGCGTCGTCGTTAGGGCTGAATCACATCAGGACGAAATCAGCTCCGTCGCCGTCGCCTCTTAGGTTCTCTTCGTCTTTGGCTACGCCGTTGAATCTGTCGGGTTTGGGCGAGAAGGACGCGATCGCGATGGAGAAAGCCAGGGTTGCGTACGCCGATGCTCGAGTGAGATGGCCGATTCCTCCGCATCAGTCAGGCTCCGCCGATCAAGGTATCTCTCGATTTTATTTACGATCGGAATCATTCGCAAATATGTTCCGAGCCGATTTTGTTTGCTCGATTCAGGATTTGTGAACTTCACATTTCAAATTTTGGAGTTCTTCTTGATTGAATGTTTACGAACTGCTGCTCAGAATATTGGACGAATTCTCAAGTTTTTGCCACTTATGAATAAATCGGAAGCAAAGAACGGAACCTTTGACCAAGATCGTGTTTGTTGTTTGATTTTTTAGGGAAAAAGGTTCCTTGGAGCCAATCAAAATCTCAAAGGGGGCCAACAAATTTCAATCTAGGGTTAGAGGTAGTAATTTCTTCTCTTGTTAGATATACAGGACAGTTTCTCATGTTAGGCTTATGTACTTCCGATAGATAATTGGCTTACCAGTAAATCGGTGATTACTTGCCTTCGTCTGAATGCAGAGTTCTCATGTAGCTTTTGCCAAGGAAATTCAGTCTCCACGTTTTCAGGCAATATTGCGTGTTACGAGTGGACGGAGAAAAAAAGCTCCTGACATCAAGAGCTTCTCTCATGAACTCAATTCTAAGGGAGTGCGGCCATTCCCTGTCTGGAAATCCCGAGCATTCGGGCACATGGAGGTTAGTACTGCTTTTCTAGCTTGTTCTTGCCGGTTATTATGGAGTGGAGCTCTGGATGCTTTTGTCTTCAAGTTTTTCATGCAATTACTGAATGCATTTCAGGAGATTATGGTAGCGATCAGAGCAAAGTTTGATAGATTAAAGGAGGAAGTCGATGCTGATTTAGGAATCTTTGCTGGGGACCTAGTGAGTACTCTAGAAGGCACCCCGGTATCCAACAAAGAATTGAGAGTCGGCCTGGAGGACCTGTTAATTGAGGCTCGGCGATGTGCAACAATGCCAGCTAGTGAGTTTTGGGTGAAATGTGAAGCTATCGTACAGAAACTGGACGATAAACGTCAGGAGCTACCAATGGGGGTCCTCAAACAGGCTCATAATCGTCTTCTTTTTATCCTCACTCGTTGCAATAGGCTTGTGCAATTTCAAAAAGAGAGTGGTTATGCCGAAGAGCACATCCTGGGCATGCACCAATTAAGTGATCTTGGTGTTTACCCAGAACAGGTTTTAGAAATTGTGCAACAGCAAGAGCTTAATAGAGAGAGGGAAACCAATGGAAAGCAGAAGAAGAGTGAAAAACAAAATATATCTGATCAGCAAGACCATCTTGATCAGAATTTAACAAGTTGTGAAACAGATGGGATGGAAGTAAATACTGCTAGAAGTACGGATTCAACTTCAAGCAACTACCGGATGTCATCATGGAAGAAACTTCCATCAGCTGCTGAGAAAAATCGTAAAGGTGATAATGTTGGCACACCTGTCAAGAGTAAGGCGGAGAATAAAACTGAACCAAAAGTTCATGGTGATGAACATCCTGAACATGTGTACAGCCCATCAGGTCAACCTGCATCCTCTGGCAGAAATGCTGCGTGGAGTTTCTGGGCAGACCATCAATGTGTGACTTATGATAATTCCATGATTTGTCGTATCTGCGAGGTTGAAATACCAGTTGTCCATGTGGAAGAGCACTCTCGAATATGTACAGTTGCTGACAGATGTGACTTGAAGGGTTTAGATGTGAACTTAAGACTCGAAAGAGTTGCAGAAAGTCTTGAAAAGATTCTTGAGACATGGACACCAAATTGCAGCGAGACCTCAAGAGCAAGTTCTGATAATGCAAGGGTGTCAGCATCTAGTAGACAGGAATATTCCGATGGAATGTCTCCCAAGCAGAACAATATATCTCAAAGATGCTCTGTTGACATGTTCGATTTTGTTCCTGGTTCAGATAATACATTTCCCTTAGATGACAATAACATCGTAAATGAATTGTCATCTGATGGAGCAAAGGGCTCATCAGCACCAAGGAAAAACCAAATAGAATTGCTACTGAGTGGTCGAAGAACGATAACTGAACTCGAGAATTATCAACAGGTACATATAAGTTATATTTTTCTATACCTTCTTTCCTTTGAATTGGGATGTACGCTTGAGAAAATGTCGTCAAAATGGGGTTTTGTGTCTAGAAGAATCAAACCAATGAATTCATATATATATGAATCCATGCGGTTTAGAGTTTTCTTAAGTAGTTAGGAGCGCCACGCTAAGGTGATCAGTATCCTTGTTTCATGTCAAAACTGTTACATTCCTTCTTCCTTTCAGTTGCACATAAATCTCCTGATCTGTATATCCCTGTTTCTTGCTACGAGTTGACAGATAAACAAAATGCTAGAGATTGCTCGGTCTGTAGCAAATGTGAATCTTTGCGGATATAGTTCGTTGGATTACATGATTGAGCAGTTGGATGAGCTAAAGTACGTCATTCAGGATAGGAAGGCAGATGCACTGGTGGTAGAAACGTTTGGAAGACGGATAGAGAAGCTACTGCAGTAATCATTTACACCTATACTGCATTTTTCCCATTTCTTGTTTAACTGCAAATGTATGTTTGCTGTTTGGACTTTTGTTGCTATTATTTATTAATCGCAGGGAGAAGTACATTCAGCTGTGTGGCCGGATAGACGACGAAAAAGTAGACTCGTCAATTACCATGGCGGATGAAGAGAGCTCAGTAGATGAAGATACCGTGCGTAGTCTTAGGGCAAGTCCACTTAATCCACGTGCTAAAGACAGAACATCTATAGAAGATTTTGAAATAATAAAACCAATAAGCCGGGGTGCATTTGGAAGAGTATTTCTGGCAAGAAAAAGGGCAACAGGTGATTTGTTTGCAATAAAGGTCAGTATTTATGCAGCCAAATTACTTTCTTTTTCTTTTCTTTTGGCTTGTTTTATCTAAAGCTCAATGGCTGGTAATGCTCTGTTCCGATGCAATTCTGTGCTATATAAAATACATCACAGGTTTTGAAGAAGGCAGATATGATCCGTAAGAATGCTGTTCAGAGCATTTTAGCTGAGCGTAACATCCTTATATCAGTTCGCAATCCCTTCGTGGTATGAACTAGGAAGTTCCAGCAATGTTTAGATGCTTTTATGAACACATTTTCTATACCTCGTTATTTTTTTAATGCTTGACATTAGCATGCAGGTCAAGTTTTTCTATTCCTTCACTTGCCGAGAAAATCTTTATCTGGTCATGGAGTATTTAAATGGGGGAGATCTATTTTCCTTATTGAAAAATCTCGGTTGCTTGGATGAAGACATGGCTCACATCTATGTTGCAGAAGTTGTAAGTCCATGTCATATATATCCTCACATTTGTTTCTGATAGTTTTTCCAGTAAAGGTATTGAACAAAAATCATTCTCTCCAAGATAGAATCATTGTTCAATTACCACTCTACGCTTTTCAGGTTCTTGCACTGGAGTATTTGCATTCTTTAAATATCATTCATAGAGACTTAAAGCCAGACAATTTACTGATCGGCCAGGATGGTCACATCAAGGTCAATATTTCTAATTTAATGTCTACGTTAGGCATATTGAATTAATCAGCGGTTATGTCTCACAAAATCTCTAATCCCTTATATTACAGTTGACAGATTTTGGGCTTTCCAAGGTTGGTCTTATCAACAGCACAGATGACTTATCAGGTGCTCCTATGGGCAGCAGCGGTGTTTTAACAAACGATGGACCAAAAGCTCCCCATTCATCGAGCAAAGATACTCGTAAAAAGCACTCTGCTGTTGGAACTCCTGATTATCTGGCACCTGAAATACTTCTTGGAATGGGACATGGTTAGAAATTCACAGAGGGATTAAGCTTTGTGTGTTCTTTTGGAAATCGGATTTGACTTGTAACTTGTGTCCATCGACTTCACACACTTTTCAGGTAAAACTGCTGATTGGTGGTCGGTGGGTGTCATTCTTTTCGAGCTGCTCGTTGGTATTCCTCCCTTCAATGCTGAAACACCACAGGTGCATTTTCATCATACCCATTGGATGAGAAAGCATCATTTTAGTGGCTTACCATTCTTTTTTATGGTTTGCAGCAAATTTTTGAGAATATAATCAACAGAGATATACCATGGCCTAGTGTTCCGGAGGAGTTGTCTTATGAAGCATACGATTTGATCGACAAGTAAGATAAATAACATTCCGTAGGAGCTACCTCTCCATGTTTGGCTGATATACAGGCATTTGATCTTAACAAGTGGAAAAAGAGAAATTTGCTTACATACCAAAGTTGTGATTGCCCACATGTGTGTTTATTGTGATAGTGTTATTCCCACCCGTGTCTCCATTTCAGGCTGTTGACTGAGAATCCTGTTCAGAGACTAGGAGCAACAGGGGCTGGAGAGGTAAAAGCTCTCTTGGTCACTTTTCCAACTTTCTTCAAGTTCGATCATTTCATTCTTTTTCTCTGAAAAAAAAAACTGCTGTTAACAGGTTAAGCAACATCCTTTCTTCAAGGATATCAATTGGGACACGCTTGCTCGGCAAAAGGTTTTTCCTTTTGATAAAAAAACTGTGTTACTAAGATTTTCTAGCTTTTCCTCTTTCACTAACCACTCGTTTACTGCTCAGGCTATGTTTGTACCAGCAGCCGAACCTCATGACACTAGTTATTTTATGAGCCGGTATATATGGAACCCAGAAGACGAAAATGTTCACGGGGGCAGTGATTTTGACGATCTGACTGACACTTGCAGCAGCAGCTCCTCCTTCAACACACAGGACGAAGATGTATTCTCCGTTAACTTTTATTACAGTCATTCTCTTTCTCATTCCATATGAAAAAACTTCTTAGCTTGAACCATTGTTTACATTCCGCAGAATCAAAACCATATGCATTGCAAGCATTATCATCTGAATTTTCAGTCAAAGCCCCCACTTCTTGAGTATCATTTATCTTTCTGTGATCTGCGGCTTCATAATGATTCTTCTGAACTGAAACAGGGTGATGAATGTGGTAGCCTGGCAGATTTTGGCGGTCCGAATCTTGCAATGAATTATTCCTTCAGCAATTTCTCCTTCAAGGTTAGTAAATCTCCACTGAAATCCGGACTTACTGATGGAAACAACAGAAAATTGTTGTTTGTCGTACCATTTACACCCTGCATTTATGAACTTTATAATACACTTACACCTTGATCGGTTGTGTTATATCAGAACCTCTCTCAGTTGGCTTCGATCAACTATGATCTTGTCCTAAAGAACGCGAAGGAGTCTACAGAATCCACAAACCCGTCTGCTCCTTAGAAGCAGAACCAGATTCTTTACTTGGTATATATATTATTGGCTCCATCTCCCACTGGATTAAAAGTGGATTCGAACCATTGCACGAAAACAAATGTTCAACAAGAGAAGAGTTCATCTGAAGTTCCGAACCATCTTTTTCAAAGCTTTCGACTTCTACCGAAGATTCTTCAGACTCAGTTATGTACATAAAGGTCCATCTCTCTTTCATAAGTGTCTCTACGCATGACATGTTGCTTCGAGCAGCGAAGAAGACTCGTGGAGATTCTCGCAGCTTTTTTTGAGATTTTTTCCATCTGCACAAGAGGCAAATCCCCAAGAACTGAAACCGTGAAGCCTCAAATCATTCGGATACTGAAAAAACATAGTAGAATACACTATACATTAGATTTCTTTTCATTCATTTCGCCTATACTTGTGGAAAAGAACGTATGTAGTGGAATCGGGATCTTAGTTTCATCCTAATTTGTCTGAAACTTATGACAGCGAAACCGTTACAGTTTTGCTCAACAGGACAAATCACATCTCTCGTATGGATGCTCTTGTAAGATCAAAGTTATGCATGCAAGGTAACGTTTTCAACTTAGGAATGTCAATTGTATTCCCTAATTTAGTATAGCTTAAAGTAAGGTGACTACTGACTCTTTGTATCTTGTGGGATGATACAACTTGGAAAACATATGATGTTTTTATTCTCTTATTCGTTGGTCGTAATTAATTTATTGCACCCATTTGAAATGGAATCCTAAATCTATATTAAGAAAAGCCGTTAAACCGACCCTTCAGACACGAGTGTTGTCATCGAAACATCCAAGTTCTAAGTCCTCTTTGCTGAATTCTTCGATCTTCAACCACCATGATGACGATGATGAAATGTTTCCCGACAAAAGCATAGTGAACTCCCCAACTCCTGCATTGTCCATAAGGAAACTCCAAGACTGATCATCATTGTCCCACCAGGTTGGGTTTATCAGAGAGGCTTCTGAGTTTTTGTTGTCACTCGTTGCCTCTGGTTCAATCGGAGGGTTTTCTTCGTTGACTGCCTTCCCTTCCTGAACTCTTGGGTTGACTTTTTGCTGGTCAAAGGGACGGTGTGTGTTTGGATCAATCCCCGTTTTGATGAGCCGTCTCTTAATGCGAGTGTTCCAGTAATTCTTTATATCATTGTCTGTTCTTCCCGGTAACTCTGCCGCGATCTTCGACCACCTTTATCAGAGGAAACCGATCAAAGATGATATCATAATTACATCACATGAAATTAAAAAAGGAAAAGAACCTATTGCCAAGGCGAGCATGAAGATCAATGACAAGTTGGACTTCATCTTCAGTAAGAAGGCCTCTCTTGATATCCGGCCGGAGATAATTCGTCCACCGGAGCCGGCAGCTCTTTCCGCACCGCCGGAGCCCCGTCAGCTTCGGCACGTCCCTCCAGCACCATCCGCCGCTGCCACGTGTCCCTAAGAAGTCGACGAGTTTCCTGTCCTCCTCTGCCATCCACGGTCCCTTTTTCAGACCGATCTTGTCGCAGCACGGCTGACGATGACCACCCATACTACAAGATTTGTTATATCGGTCCATTATTCACACTTATGATAAGTGTGTGTATATATATATTGAGGTTTTTGAAATGTTGTCAATATATTCTTATGAGATTAAGGAATGATTAATGGAGGTCCAAAGGTGACAACCCGAGATTCTCTCAACTAACTCTATCTACACGTACACAGATGTAGTTTCTTGGCCTTTATTTTTGGGTGGCATGAATAACTCCGCCCAAGAAGAATAACATTATGCATTGCGTGAATTTAATCATATATATATATGCCTTGGCTTCACTGCTAGTAAGGGCATATGTACTGTTGATATAATTGTCCACTTAGATATTAGTTTTGGAGTTTTAAGAAACAAAGGCGAAAAAGAGGTCATGCTACTTTCGTTTTGGCCACGACAAGAGAATGAGATCTTTCTCATCTTTTGCATGCATTTGAAGAAAAAAAAAATGGAAATTTTCTGCGTTATTTTACTATATAAAAATGATGATACATGTATCGTTTAGACATTACCACTGATACATGTAGATGTAATACAAAACCCTAATTCAATGGTTGAAATAGAACTAACCATAAATAGAAAGTAGCGATTCTCTGTATGCGTACGCATCAAAACTCCAAGTCTCTTTTAGTAGTTTGATATCGTCGATGGTCACGGTGAATAACTTGCTCCAGGATCGCACTTGGCTCCTGTCTTTGCCGCACTGTCCACTCCAAATGCACAGCTCATTCCATCTGTATTCCCTCACACACAGGTGCCCTCTTATCACCAGTAGATCCAGTTCATTGATACGGGCATTAGGGAGAGGGCATGATAAGCGATTGAATGTCTCCGCCGGGAGATCAAAGCTCGATATGAAGTTAACCTTGCTTGTGGGATCCTCAAACACCCAGAATATGTGGTTACCGAACCAGGTTCCTCCCACGGGGTCGGTGGAATATGTATTCATAGAGACAGAACCTCCGGAGTAGACGGATTACCATGCGCACAAGAAAGTAACTTCTGCCGGGAATGTGCAAATTGCTTTCTGATGAATCCCTTGTCTTCGATCAACGATCGCCATCGTTTGCACACGCACCTGAATCTTAACAAATCCTTCACCGGCACTCGTGCCAGTATTTCTTCCACTAAATCACAAGAGACTTCGATCCTCTTCATTCTTGTCACCACATCATGTAACAATTTTCAATTTATATGACTCGTAATGAAGATAACTGATATAAAACATATTTAGTTGAATCCATCGGAGTAATCTTTTCAGCGCGAGGCGATGCCGATGGAGAAGATTTCAATTCAGAGAGGATTTTTAAAACCCTTAGGGCTCCAATTTTTTTTATGAATAGTGGGCCTTTAAAACACCCATGGATGGGCCTTTGACACTTATCATTGAACAAGAAAAGCCCATTATGGAAAACCAATCACATCTCTGCTAATTTCAGATTTTTATTTTTCTTTGAAAATTTTATCATAGTGAACGAATCAGATCAGAAAATGTCACATCCCTTGCTAGAAATTCAAATCAATCGAGAGGATTTTGGGACGATTTTCTATATATTCAAATGAAAAAACGTCTTCTTAGAATGTTTTTAGTAACACATGGACTATAATTCATGGTGATGAGCACCACCGTTAAAAAAAAATGTAAGAAGATTTTATTATTGGATCATCATCCCAATCGTTGCTTTCGAATTCAACTAACATTGTTGATAAAAAAAAAATTAGAACAAAAATCAGATTCTAATACCATAAACAACTTTAAGGTTTTACCAACTAAACCAATCTTTAAACCGAAATCACACCACCGCAAACACATTTCTTCCTAACATTTTTTATCAATCTGTAACATCAATGAATACAGTAAAAGGAAACAGAGTCGTCTTAAGGCAGGTTCAACTAGAACATTTGCAGAGGTCCTCATATTTGTGGGACCTGTATTTTTAAAAAAAATATATTATTTTTTTTAAATTTAACAATAGTAATTGTTAAAAAATTAAATAATAAATATTTTAACGGATATTTATTTCAGTTAATAGATATTTTTTACCAACACTCTCCAAAATGAGGTGGCCCCTACCTTTAAAGAAAAATGAAAATAAATTTATAATTTGAAATAATATTTAATATAAAATTAGAAGAATATTTTTTCAACTTTGTACTAATGATTAATTAATAAATATTTTTAGTTCTATACTATCATTTATAGTAAATGTTCATCATCTATTAACTTAATAATTTATTTATTCTTATACCATTAATTTTTTTTGTTATAAATGTAAAATGAAATTTATATTGTTCTAGATCAATATTGATTTTTTAACTCCAAATTTATTATAAAAATTAATTTTTATATCATACCATTCATTTAAATTTTTATTTTAAAAACATGTTAAAATTTTAAGATATTAAATATTTATTTTTCTATATCTTTATAATCATATATTATATTTGTTTATTGTTTTTAATAATAATATTATCATAATAATTATTTATATTAATATTTTAATAATATTTCAAATAATTTTTTAATAATTTTAAATTAATATTAATATTTTATAAAAAAATAAATTTTTTATTTTGTTTTGAGCCACAAAAATATTTAAGACGGATCTGAAAGGAAAAAATAGTGTTTGAATATATTCATACGGATCAAAGAAGGTATACGGTGGACCGAAAGATATATATTCGTCAAGTCTCTTCGCGATCCCCTTCTCGATGTTGTAAGCCTTGACCAACAACTCGGATACCTTGGTCATTTGTTCGAGAATCAAGTCCCCATTCATCCAAGACTCTCCTGACAACCCAAATCCATCTAAGGCAATGAAGAACCAATTTGCTATTATATTATTATCGGTGCTCTGTTTTCCATCCCACACCACCATGGTGTGGTTCTCCTCGTCCAACTAGAATATGCAAAGACGGTCACGAATGATCGACAAATGATCCATTAGGCGTCCGGTTGTGATATTCAGACCAAATGAACGGTTCAACTTCTCATTGTTGAGATCGAAACTCACGATCATACTCTTTTCGTTGTTCTCGAAATCATCATACAAGTAGAAAACACTATTACCCAACAAAATTCCTCATTGGACTGCAAAGTACCTTATGTGGAATCCCTTGCAATCAATACACTGACCAAAACCAGAAGGAGGGGTAAGATTCGAACTTGAGTTCCTATGGCATTTGGTTCCAGATAGATGATCTTGTAATCATCCTTCGAATCATCATAGCCAAAGCCAATTGGATGCGTAGAGGACCAAACTAAATCGCGGGCGTGATGTCTCTTCGTTGACTCGTCGATGGATTCCACACCACTATTGTATGAGTAAACAAGTGAAAGCGGAACAATTGTAAAATAAAATGAATGCGAAAAAAGTTTATCGAATGAAAATAACTCAATCCAATTTTCCAAAAAGTCGTGCAAAACGAGTGCAAAAAAGTTTTAGATTTGTAGTGAAAATTGTAAAATACAATTATGAAAGTATAGTTACCAAAACAATTCTCATTGAGTTACAATTTATGTACATGACGATATGTATAATAGTTATAATTGTTATTATATATCCATTTTTATAATCTTATTAAGAGAAGAAATGAATATTTCATATGTTGTTTATGTGCGTTCTAGTCTTAAATGTAAAAAAAAGAGTTTTATTGAATGTTTTATAAAATATGTATAAATCTTAAAGATGAAGATAAGAAACACATGCATAATAATTCAAATAAGTTTCAAATTTGATATGAAAGTTGTAAAGTATAGTTGTAGAAATAGTTATTCGTTCAGAGATTTTTGCGAATAATGAAAAGCTGATTTAGTCGGCGCTCGGTTGGGACATCTAGGTCATAGGAAAATGCTCATTCTATCAACTTCGATATTGAATCTTAAGATCTGAATCTTTGTGTTATTGCTTTCGACATCATCGTAACATAACTAGAAAATAAACCCATACAAACATCCTTTATACATTATATAATCGCTTATGTGAGAATTATTGAAATCGATCATTTGATGTCTCTCCGTTGGCGTGATGTCTCTTCATTGCCTCATTGATGGATTCCACACTACTATTGTATGAGTAAATAACTGAAAGCAGAACAATTATAAAATAAAATGAATGCAAGAAAAGTTTATCGAATGAAAATAACTCAATCCAATTTTCCAAAAAGTCGTGCAAAACGAGTGCAAAAAAAATTAGTTTTGCTGTGAAAATTGTAAAATACAATAATGAAAGTATATATAATTACCAAAACAATTCTCATTGAGTTACAATTTATGTATATAACGATATGGATAATAGTTATAATTGTTATTATATCTCTATCTTTATAATCTTATTAAGAGAATAAATGAATATTTCATATGTTGTTTATGTGTGTACTAGTGTTAAATGTAAAAAAAAAGAGTTTTATTGAATGTTTTACAAAATGTGTATAAACCTTAAAGATGAAGATAAAGAAACCCGTGCATAATAATTCAAATAAGTTTCAAATTTGATGTGAAAGTTATAAAGTATAGTTGTGGAAATAGTTATTCATTTAGAGACTGTCACGAATAACAAATAGTTTTATGGAAATTTTATGCGTTATTTTACTAAATGAAAAATGATGAAACATGTATCGTTTAGAAATTAGAAATACCACTGATACATATAGATGTAACACAAAATCTTAATTCAATGGTTGAAACATGACTAACCATAAACAGAAAGCAGCGATTCTCTGTACGCGTACGAACCTATGAACACATCATCGGAAGAAGAATCTATTTCGAACTTTGTGAAGACATTTTCCTTAATGTTGAATACAGACAGTCTCATGACTTTCGACTCCTAACCCCCTTCAAAATTCATGAGGTTGACAAGCATTTCCAAGGCCTCGATCTCACATTCTACAATGTGGAAGTCAAAACTCCAACGCTCTTTTAGCGGTCCCTTTCTCGATGTTGTAAACCTTGACCAACAACTCGGATTCCTTGGTCATTTGTTTGAGAATTAAGTCGTCAATCATCCAAGACTCTCCTGACAACCTAAGTCCATCTATGGCAACGAAGAACCATATGTCCCAATTTGCTATTATATTCTTGTCGGTGCTCTGTTTTCCATCCAAACCACCATGGTGTGGTTCTCCTCGTCCAACTAGAATATGCAAAGACGGTCACGAATGACCGACAAATGATTCATTAGGCGTCCGGTTGTGATATTCAGACCAAACGAATGGTTCAACTTCTCATTGTTGAGATCGAAACTCACGATCATACTCTTTTCGTTGTTCTCGAAATCATCACACAACCAGATTACACTATTACCCAACAAAAATTCTCATCGGACTGCAAAGTACCTTATGTGAAATCCCTTGAAATCAATACTCTGACCAAAACCAAAAGGAGGGGCAAGATTCGAACTTGAGTTCCTTTGGAATTTGGTTCCAGACAGATATCTTGTAATCCTCATTGGAATCATCATAGCCAAAGCCAATTGCATGCGTAGAGGACCAAACTGAATCAGGGACGTGATGTCTCTTCGTTGCCTCGTCGACGGATTCCACACCACTGTTGTATGAGTAAACAAGTAAAAGCTGAACAATTGTAAAATAAAATGAATGTAATAAAATTATCAAATAAAAATAACTCAATCTAATTTTCTAGAAAGTCGTGCAAAACGAGTGTAAAAAAAAGTTTTAGATTTATCGTGAAAATTGTAAAATACAATTATAAAAGTATAGTTACCAAAACAATTCTCATTGATTTACAATTTATTGCTTTCGACATCTTCATAACATAACCAGAAAACAAACCCAGCAAACATCCTTCATATATTATATAATCGCTTATGTGAGAATTATTAAAATCGATCATTTGATGTCTCTTCGTTGCCGTGATGTCTCTTTGTTGCCTCATCGATGGATTCCACACTATTATTGTATGAGTAAACAATTGAAAGCAGAACAATAATAAAATAAAATGAATGCAAAAAAGTTTATCGAATGAAAATAACTCAATCCAATTTACCAGAAAGTCGTGCAAAACGAGTGCAAATACAAGATTTTGATTTTTTTGTGAAAATTGTAAAATGCAGTTATGAAAGTATATATAGTTACCAAAACAATTCTCATTGAGTTGCAATTTATATACATAATGATATGTATAATAGTTTTAATTGTTATTATAAATCCATTTTTATAATCTTATTAAGAGAAGACATGAATATTTCGTATGTTGTTTATGTGCGTACTAGTGTTAAATGTAAAAAAAAAGAATTTTATTGAATGTTTTACAAAATGTGTATAAATCTTATAGATGAAGATAAAGAAATCCGTGCATAATAATTCAAATAAGTTTCAAATTTGATGTGAAAGTTGTAAAGTATAGTTGTGGAAATAGTTATTCATTCAGAAACTGTCGCGAATAACGAAAAGTTGATTCACTCGGCGCTCGGTTGGGACATCTAGGCCATAGGAAATGCTCATTCTATCAACTTCGATATCGAATCTTACGATCTGAATCTTTTTGTTATTGCTTTCGACATCATCGTAAATAATCAGAAAAAAAAACTCAGCAAACATCTTTCATGCATTATATAATTACTTATGTGAGAATTATTGAAATCGATCATTTGATACAGACCAGATTTGGATTCGAATTGTTACATCTGTTGGTTTCAGGACTATGAACTTGTATTCTTTCTCGGACTCACAACAACTAAACTCAATTACATCAAGAAAACTAATCTGAAATGCGAAACTGATCTCACTTCTTTGTCTCGTTGAAGGATTCCATGCCGTTAGTTTTGTCTATGATCTTGCAACCGAAGGTAGAAGAGTCTATCACAGTGAAGCATCTCCATTAGAACATATGTTTCCTTGTGTATTAGGGCCCCTTCCTATTTAAATCGTATTTGTAGAATTCTTTTGTGATTATCATTCGTCCATCTTCAAGACTGCTTAAAGCCATAAAGAAAATTTTTCTGGAGTAAATTTCTTGTGGTTCTTGACAAAACAAGGTTCACCGAAAAGCGACCTCCATCGTTTACATACCAATTTGAAACAACACAAAGCTCCACATGACATTCTAATTCATATTTCATCGGTCAAGTCGAAGTCGAATGGATGACCAATCCAATTCTCTTTCTTGCTAGTCATCATCGCTAGAGACTACCAAGAAGAAACAAGATTGAGAGAACTATTCAAGAAAAAGATAAATATGCTTCTCTTTTTTTACATTGTTTTTCGATTTGAACATCCGAACCAAAGGAACAACCCAATTTCTCATGTTTGAGATAGAGACTCGTGCAAAAAAAATTCTAGATTTATTGTGGAAATTGTAAAATACAATTATAAAAGTAGTTACCTAAACAATTTCCATTGAGTTACACTTTTTTGTCCATAAAAGTATGTATGTGTTTATGGTTATTACAATTATTATAGATTCGTTTTTATAATATTATTCTGAAAAAAAATGCATATTTAATGTGTTGTTGATACTTGATGTGTATACCAATTTTTTAATGTAAATGAAGAGTCTTATTGAATGTTGTAGAAAAAGCACATGAAATTTAAAGATGAAGATAAAGAAACTAACAAAATATGGTTTGTATGAGTGGTTAGTAATGTCATTTGGTTAAACTAATATAAGAAGCACTTTAATTAATGTGGTTCATAAATCATGTTTTGAGAGTTTTCCAACTCAAAAGAACTATCTTTATAAATATTGAAATCTATTCGTCAAGATCTGATGATACAATATAGGATACATAATCGGTTAAATCTGACCATTTTTTTAAATTTTTTTATTTATGTATTAATTTATTTCTTAGTATTATTAATTAATTCATTAACCAATTAATTAAAAATATTGTATTATTACAATCAACCCATTAACACTGATCTTATTATGGAACAAAACAAGTTTGTTGCTATTTGTGTTATGAATAGTTGATGATTCGCATAATAATTCAAAAGTTTCAAATTTGAGAAAATTGTAAAGTATAGTTGTAGAAGTAGCCATCCATTTAGTTATTACTTTTTAAGAAAAATTAAAAAAATCATCAACTATCTTATTTTTACATAAAAATATTTATATTTTGAATTTATTATAAAAACTCATCAATTATTAATTTTAAACAAAATAAACCATCAACCATTTATTTTATTCTAAAATAATATTTCATTATAAATTTATAATAAAAATTATCGACTACTAATTTTAATACAAGAAACCATCAAGTATGTAAATTACTCAAAAAAAAATTATATTCAATCTATTATAAAAAAAATATTAAAATTTTGAATTAAAAAACATATATGATAACACATATAATTAAATTTTATTATATTTAAAATTAAATTGATTGTAAATATTATTTTTAAAACGTTGTCATATATTAATATTTGAGATATTCTGAATTATCAATTTCATTTTCATAACAGATTTAATAATTAAAGTATTATATAGTATATAATTTAAGTATAAATTAATTATATAAGAGATAATACACATTTTCTAAACTAAAATAAAAATATAGTATTTTTTTATGAAAATATCGTATAAATTGATGAAATATGTAAAATAGAGGTTGTTCGTATATTAGATATTTGATTTTAAAAAAAAAATATATAGATTTCTATAGCAATTTTAAAGTAAAATACTTTTGGAGTAATTTAGATAGTAGATGAATGTTTTTATTAAAATTAATAGTTGATGGTTTTTATAATAAATTTAAAGTGAAAATTGTTTTTGAATAAATTATATTGTTGATTATTTTTTGTTAAATTTAGTCGTTGATAGATTTTATAAAAGGTTTAAATATAAGTTTGTTTTATAAATTAATAAGATAGCTGTAGGTTTTTTTAACCACGCAATGTAAAGTCATAAATGTAGATAGATATATGGCGGAGAATAACGATGACAGGATATTGATTTAATCAATAGACAATCAATTCATTTAGCTGCATTGCATGAGCAAAACACACAATACTTTCATATCATACCTTTGTAAAAAGGATTATCTCTCTCCATAAACAGAACCCATGATGAAAACTTCATTATTGAATTATGTTCCATTTTTTATAAACTATAAAAAAAAATTAAAAGCTCAAGATTCACACGCGAGTTATATAAAAAGGTCATATAACAATAGCTTTGGATTCTGCATCAAACCTTGACATTGCAAACAATAGATGAATTTCAAAAAATTAATGTCTATGTAAAGTAGTTTTTTTAAAAAAAATTGAAACCCTAAAATCTCAGAATGAATTAACCTCTATATAATGGATTACATAATCTACATAATCCAAATAATAAATTAAAATTATGCGTCTCGTCTAATGGGCCTCGTGGGCTCGAATACGGCGTTGTAGAGTGCGATGCAAAAGTGTGTGATTGGGATGAAAGCGGTGAGACTATGTGCATTCGACGCCAAAAGGAAATGTTTTCACAAAGTTCGATTTGGATTACCCATTGAAAATGAGCTTGAGGGTCCGTATCCATACAAGGAATCGCTCGTTTCCAATGGTTTCCTGTAGTCGTTGCATTGTTATCAATATATTATATGATGAGGTTATGGAATGATAAATGGAGGTCCAAATTAAGGTCCTAACAAAATATGTTATGTTATTTCATCCATTGCGTTCATTTCGAGTTCCTTAGTCATGTCGGCCTAAAAGTAACAAATGCGTTCACATCGTGGTGGAAGTGGTCACATTCATCCACACCACCATCAACGTAAACATAAATTTTCATTAACTAAAAGCGCGTATATGGAGAGATTTCACGCGAATATAATGGGATATATACACCAAATATACTGTGATAGATCTACCGAGATTTACTCCTTAGACAAATAGGGTTTGTTACACAGTCTTGTACATAATAAAAGAGGCCGCAGCCATTGGCGATACACGAAACATATTTTCCCAAGTCTGATGCTTTGTATCAAAATATGATAATTGACGGTCCAAAATTATCCAAATATAGCAAATTTCTTCCAATCAATAAACACACACATATATATATATATATATGTATGTATATATCGTATTATATTACCATGAGATAAATCATATTTTGTATGAACTACCCACTCCACTACAACAAATGAAATTGCGGTAACACAAGAGTTTGATTCGAATATAATATTATGTATCGGCATGATCGTGCGCTAACAACGTGCAGTGACGGTCTGGATGTATCTGTGGCGGAGAATCTCGACCACGTTCCTATGTCACATGACGGGTTTTATCTCTCAAATAAAAAAAAAATGTGTAATCGATCCTCGCCTGTCGGGAATGCGGGCCTGCAAAAGCATGTTGTTCGACAAACTCGGGACACACTATTTAATGTCTTCTTTAATCGTTTTCATAAAAAAAAAAAATATCCTCAACTACGAGATAGCTACATAAATTCTCTCTCTCTATATATATATATATATATATATATCAAATATTTCAAACTTTTATATAGATATATAAATTTCAAGATATTATCAAATTCCTATTAGAATATTGAAAATTTATGAGTGCTGCGATATCGATATTTTGTATTATAATTCAATATTTATATTTTGAAGTTTCGATAAAAATATAATATATTTTTTAGCATTATTAACGTTTTATCTAAAATAATTCCGGTGAAAATTTGATAATGTCTCAAAAGTTCGTTTATTTATGTATACTTTGAATATATTATGAATTTATATTTACGTGGGAACAAAATTATGTATTTATTTGAAAATTTGACAATTTTTGACTTATTGTTTTATGTTTTTAGTAGATATGCAATCAATTAACCTAAATATTAGTGTTTTAATTCATGTTTATCATATTCTTCGAAAAATAATTCGATTCATCTTTTTGACAAATGTGAAACCATTCACGACTTTCTTTGTTCACTTATATTATTAAATAAAATGTAAAGGAAACCGTAGGGGGAAAAAGAAAACCCTTTATTATTTGTTTTGATCGACAATTATGGACCCACCCGGAAAAAAAAAGGTTACAAATAATCAGTATTTTTTACGCTTCAACTTTTCAAGAACACAAAATAAAAACGTAACAATAATAAATTAAAACCCCACCGTCCAGCTACTCTCTTTTGGACCGCAGTAGTGAAAACAGTGCGGGTCATGTCGGTAGCCAAATGCCATTAATTCACAGAACTATACATGTAAATGTTGAAATTTATAGTTTTTAAATTACATATATATTTTAATTGAAATAAGTAAATTGGTATTTAGCTTAAATCTATTTGAATATGGACGGGATGGTTTTGTATGTATCTAGTGTTAGATTTGGCACGTTATAGTGCATTCCCCGCTATCCATTTCCTTATCCTATGGCTTGATTGGCGTAATTCCATTCCGTCCTCTTATTAATTTAGCGAATTTCAATAACAATGACGTGCAAAACAAGACAAATAAATACGTTCATTTTTCTCCTATAATATTGTATCTAATTTTGTATATTCGTCTCTACGTGCATGCGTGTATATCAGTATATGTGACCGCGGATATATACGAAGACATCGGTCTCGTGTATTTTCATCCATTGAATTGAAAACTGATATATATTATGATCATTAATCTCACTTGGACTCTCCTTTTGAAGAATATTTTTGCGTTCCCATGTGTTTATAACATATACCTAACTTTAAATGACAGTTATAATTAATATTTCTACGTAAAACATTCAAATTCAAATTTCAAATTCAGCCCAATATAAAAGTCTTCATTTTTTAGATATGAAATAATTTCGGTATTTTCCAACTCATATTAATCCTTTTAATAAAAAAAAACTCCACTATAAATAACGAATCCCATCTCTTTTCTCCACTATCTTTCATACCCATCACTCTTCTTTTTCCTCTTCTTCTTTGTATCACCTCTCAAAACTAAACATGCCAAAGCAAAATCACGCTTCCCTTCTACTTCTCTTCATCTCATTCGTCGCCTTCTCCACCGCAACCGCAAACGCAGGAGTTGGAACGTCAAAAACGGCGGTGAATTTCATACAAGCCTCTTGCAAAGCCACGACTTACCCTGCCCAATGCGTCCGCTCGCTCTCCGTCTACGCAAACGCCATCCAAACAAGCCCCCAACGCCTGGCCGAGACCGCCTTAACCCTCAGCCTTAACCGGGCCCTCTCTACCAAGACCTTCGTCTCCCGGTTGACCCGGTTCAAGGGCATTAAGCCACGTCAGTACCAAGCGATCAAGGACTGTGTGGAGGAGATCGGCGACACCGTTGACCGTTTGACAAAGTCGGTCCAAGAGTTCAAGCTCTGTAACAGAGCAAGAGGTGGGAATAGTTTCTGGTACCATATGAGCAACGTTCAGACATGGACGAGTGCTGCTTTGACCGATGAGACCACTTGCTCCGATGGGTTCGCCGGTCGGGTCATGGACGGCCGGATCAAGAGCTCGGTCCGCGCACAGATCGTCAACATGGGCCGAGAAACTAGCAATGCTTTGGCTTTGATTAATCACTTTGCTTCCAAAAAACACTAAGACTGTGATTATATGTTAGGTTTTGTATCCAGATATATATGTGTGTGTTTTGCTACGGTTTTGTTGTGAAATCTATATACCCCTTTTATCGTGGTTTTCATGTCTGATCGGGTGCGTATATAAACTGTTGAAGTTTAGGTAACCTTAATAGTGTGGGGTTTTGCGAAATTTAAAGCTTTTAGGATGCCGCATGTCCAAAATTTTACAATCAAATCTCTAGTAATGTATAAATTTCAATGTTTTTGTTATATAAAGGCGGATTATACGAGTGTGAATCTGAATTGGTGTCACTAAAAAGATCTCAGAGCGCGTGGCCTCTAACGTCGATTCCCTGAAAGCGGACATACGATCAAGTGGAGGAAAGTAATTGGGCACGCATTTTAATGCCATTAACTCTGTTTGTCTTCAATTAAGAACCAAAGTTGTAGAAAATTAGGATCACGGTTATGATGACGTCTATAAAGATTTTTGTCTTGATTCTTTTTTTTTTTAACGTATGTTTCCAGATAATTCTTTTAAATAATTTAAGATTTTGTTTTTGCAAATTGCAAACAGTTGAATGATTCGTTTTAGTTCGTCTAAAATTGTATAATGTTCGATTATAGGACAAATTTAAACTAAGATTAATCAGTGATTGTTGAAAACGAATTCTTCAAGGCGAAATCGCGACTTTTTCGTTCAAACGGTCAAAAATGGAATGAAATATCAAGTGGAAAGAAATCTCTCTAGATATACATATATATGAATGTGGGGTATGATTGTATATTAATCCACGTATCATCCGTTACAAGCATGTGGGATTAGACGACTTTTGGAGCAATTTAGGCCCATTAATTACGCCGGCGAACATGCACATTCTTAACTGTTTGGTCACGGTGTTTCAATGAATTGTTTAATCGCTTCGACTATATGCTGCATGTACACAAACAGCATGTGCATGTACATGAACATATACACGTATGACGTATCCTTACATAAACATGATGGGTCTCGTTTTTTCTCTATATAGATTTTGACTCGTCGTTATATAAAAAAGATTTGATCCAATCGATATTAATTAGTTAGATTGCGTATGACGTATCTGTAGTAGATTATTTTATGAAATTTTAACCTTTTCAAGAGTTTGTTCATCAAAGTAATATATGAAGGCATAAAACTTTATAATAATAATAAAAAAGGCTTTAGAAGATACAACGAATTGTATGAAAGGTTATACCGCCCATCATTTATCGATTTTTTAGGTGTTGAATGGAGAGTGATTTTGAGAAGTTTTGGATTTTAAAAAATGAAAAAAACTAATGATCAAGTTTTTAAAATTTTGATTTTCCGAAAAACTCGGAAATCTACTTTATAAAAAAAAATCAACTAAAAACCAAAAGCCACAATTTTTTAGATTTACAAACTTATGAAATACAAAAGCCAAAAACTAAAAACTAAAAACCAAAACCCAAAAACCAAAAACCAAAAACCCAAAATAAAAACCAATACTTAATTTTTTTTTTTTTTTTATTTGTCTGATGGTAAGATTTGAATGGAGGGGCATTGGATTCCAATCTAGCTTTCACATCAACATGAATAAAATTACAAAAGCTTTTCCAACCTAAAAAGGTATAAAACATTTTCTTTTTTCTTTATAATTATTTCATTGAATTTATAAAAGATAAATAACATGTGTATATAAAGAAATTGTGAGAACCAAGATATTTGTAGTCGGTACGAGAAAGGGCCCTCTTGAGGCCCCTCGAGTCTAAAGGCATTGCCCACAATAACGGCCATTTTAGCTTATATAGGGAATTTTATTCAAAAGATAGCTTAGAAATATCGCCACTCACATTGAAGCTTAATGTTATAATATTTCTTGGTGGTTATCCCGAATTCATCATTTTGCAATTTTTGAAAAAGTTTGATAATGACCGTAGCACATGCAGTTGCCTCAATTATTAGAGGATATGGACCTATATCAAGTTTGATAATGACCATTTTTATTTTATTTTATTTATTGCTGTCCATAACAATAATTAATATATTTCCATAATTCCATGCATCCAACGGATTGGTTCAATATGAAATTTGTTATGCCTCGTTCTAATGTCAAAGACGAAACATCTTTTAATTTGTTAACCATGCGACTGCTTTCTTGTTTTTGTTAATTGGCGGCCGAAGCCCCGATTTACCACAAATAAAAACTGGCCGGCTTAAAATCTGGAAAAATGGCCATTCTTTTTATTTTCCCATAATTTCTTTCAAAATCACATTTTATTGTGTGTGTGTGTATATAGATATAGTTCTGAAATGTATATTATTATGCCATTCTACTTAGACAGACACGTTGGAAGAAAGTGTCGAAGATATTTATCGTCATCGAGATATTTTATAATTGAAACAAATCATGATGATGATGATGATGATGGTAATGAATCGATGATGATGATGATGATGATAGAAAGTTGGAAGAAAGGGTCGAAGATATTTCTCGTCATCCGATATATTTTACGAACAAATAGATGATGATAATAATAATAATAATAATAATAATAATAATAATA
Source organism: Tarenaya hassleriana (assembly GCF_000463585.1). Lineage (NCBI taxonomy): Eukaryota > Viridiplantae > Streptophyta > Magnoliopsida > Brassicales > Cleomaceae > Tarenaya > Tarenaya hassleriana. Next base: position 818,877 of record NW_010966459.1, read on the forward strand.
ATAATAATAATAATAATAATAATAATGATGATGATGATGATGATGATGATGATAATAATAATAATGATGATGATGATGATGATGATGATGATAATGAAGATTGTTCCGTATCAAAAAAATCCATGTTTCTGAATTACAAACGGTTCGTTAGTGAAAGCAAATATCTGGTTATGTCCATAAATTATAAGCAGCCATATCAGATTCACGATGAATTTAATGTTTGATTATTCCAACGTATATCATCCGCAGGGTCCAATTAATTTGTTTGTTAGGTACCAACACCACTAATCAACTTTTGATTAGATTAGGTGTGAAGCCCAAGCCAAGCAATGCATGGATTTTTATTTATCATGAATTTTAGAATAATGTCCAATAAATTTATTTTATAAGAATATATTTAAAAAAATGTATTTCTTAATTTCATATTTTTTTTGTTTGTCTATGATTTTTTCGAAGTAATATCATTTTCAAACCAATGATATACAAACAAAATTTAAAACTTAAATATATCCACCATGATATTTTAGTTATATATTATTCTTAACATATTTTCGGTAAAATTCATAAATTAAATTGCAATTGATTTATTCTGAATTTGGGTTTAAGCTAAAAAGTTGTTTTAAATCAAATAAATCTAGATATAGTCAATTTTATTGTCAAAGTGCACTTAGTTCAACTTCAATTATAAACGAATTCAGAGTATAAAATAGTAAATCAAAATAAAATTGAAATAGCTATGATTTTATTAGATTAGATTTTTCCTATTTTGTTCAATTTATTTTTTTATCGTTTATATTGAGATTAAATATTGCATGTTTGTAAATAGAATAACTTTAAACGTAAACAATTAGTATAACATGCATATAATTAAGGGACAAAATAAGATAATATTCTATTTCAAATCACTAATTTCACCTCCAATGATTATGTTTCGATTTAAACAAAGATATTAATCAATATGGCCCCCTCAGACAATCTTGAATATTTGTCGTATCAGTGTATCACTAATATATGATTGTAGATTCAATGCTCCTTTCCTAAATATCTCAATAACAAGTTTCCCACATGCAACACCACTTGCATAATTTAAAATTCATAACCCTTTCCGTATAAAAACCCTAGCCCCTCTCCACACATTTGCCACAATTAGACACAAGAATTTAAATTCATTCGCCACATTCACAAAATATCCACAATGGCTCACTCTTACGTATCTCATCATCACTTCCTCGCCTCGCTTCTCTTAACCCTAACCACCTTGAGCTTTGTAAGGACGACATATCCCCAGACCAACACAGAGTTCATAAGATCATCGTGCAGCGTCACGACATACCCAAGGCTATGTTTTACGTCGCTCTCGAGCCATGCAACCTTCATCCAAACGAGCCCCAAGCTCATGGCTCACGCCGCTCTGAACGTGAGCCTCTCCTCGGCCAAGTCCACGTCAGCAATGATGACTCGTCTCTCGAGGAGCCATGGGATCAAGCCGCTGGAGGCCTCGGCGGTCAGAGACTGCGTGGAGGAGCTCAGCAACACGGTGGACGAGCTGAGGAGTTCGGTGGGGGAGATGGATCGGCTCAGGGGCTCGAACTATGAGGTATACATGAGCGACATCGAGACTTGGGTCAGTGCGGCTCTCACGGACGAGAACACTTGCACGGATGGGTTCGAAGGTAGTGCCATGGATGGGAAGGTGAAGGTTCTCGTGAGAGAGAGGATTCTGGCGATTGCTCGCTTGACCAGTAATGCTTTGGCTTTGATCAATCATTTTGCTTCTCTCCATGGTTAATTAAGATTATTACACAGTGATTATGGTTTTATATGTTTGTGTATATGTGTACGTATATGTGTGTACGAAGTGTATGTACGAGCGTCCGAAACATATGTAGTACCACGTAGTATTTATTTTTGGTATATGTTTTTTTTATAAAAAAATTGGTCTCCAAATGGGCATGTGAGATTGTGAATTCTTCTTACTATATGACAACCCGAATTCATGATTTTAGGGGTACCGCGATGGTATTGGTGACATTTAAATCGAATATGATATGGCATGCGAATCATGGCTCGTTACGTCGAGATTTATTAGCAGCGTGACCATATACAAATAAAGTCGGGACTTCTACAAAGGACAAGCCACGTGAAGAAAAATACTGAAGACGCACTAAATGTATGTCCCTTTCTCGCACTTTTGTCAAACGGCAGACCATCTGCCTTTTAGCAACAGTTGTGAAATGCATAATAGGCACTCTCACTCCTCCTCTTCAAGAGCTCCAAGAGGATATATATATATATAGAGAATATTCACGTTTTTTTTTTATGATCACATAGTATAATTCACGATTTATGTGATGGATGTCTATATATCTATGTGTATCTATATATATGTATGTATGTATGGAGCCTGGTGATTGTCACGGCGATACTTGCATGATTCTGGTGATTATAGCGGTTGCTTAAAGTCATATGTAACATTTTTTTTGCCGGATTCTTGGTTTTTTTTGTTGTGTGATATTCTCGTCTTAAACGTTGGGCCAAATTGTTGAAAGGGAAACTCTTGGGCCAAATTTCATGATGGTCCAAACATTTGGGCTATGTTTTAGATTATCATTATCCAAGCCCATGTACTCAAAAAAAATGCGAACCTAATTCAATTTCATCTCTCTTTACGATTAAAATGTCCAGGATTATATATATTACGGAAAAACTTGATTTTATAATTTTGTCACTCAAAAATGGTAAGCATATAGCAGTTAAAAGCGTAATTTACAATGTTATATTGATGAGATTGATATGCCTTTCAAGTGTTATATTAAAGGAGCAGTAAAATTGAAATCAACTCAACAAAGAGCAGAAATAAAAACCATATGAATCAATAGCAATATTGTGTGTGTGTGTGTATATATATTATGGGTCAAATCTTAGTTTATATATATATAAAGACTAATATTGTTTTACGAATTGTTACACAATATTTTAGTGTCATAAGCAGTGCAGAATTTCATTTTTATCGATAACTGCAATCCAATTTATACACCTACGATACGATCTAACATGTATATACACATATAATGTCTTAAAAGGAAAAATGGTAATCCTAAATAAAATCTTGTAATGAAGTTGGACTAAAAAATATTTAAAAGTAAATGTATACTAAAAAAGATGATTTAATAGAGTTGGCGTATGCTTTAAACTAATGGAGTAGAAAAACTGAAAGAAGCACATGGACGTTACTTTGGCATAGGAATACCATGCCACCTTCTTCCTTATAAGGCACTTTTCCTCCATTTATTTTTACATGAACTATTTTTTAATATATATATAACTAAAAAATATTTAAAAGTAAATGTATACTAAAAAAGATGATTTAATAGAGTTGGCGTATGCTTTAAACTAATGGAGTAGAAAAACTGAAAGAAGCACATGGACGTTACTTTGGCATAGGAATACCATGCCACCTTCTTCCTTATAAGGCACTTTTCCTCCATTTATTTTTACATGAACTATTTTTTAATATATATATATAACAAAAACATAAATTTATATATTTAAATACATAAATAATACCATGATGATATTACTTTTAAAAAAATTTAACGAACCTCTCTATACAGATGCTTGACATTGGCAGAGGATGCCGAATATATAATATATGATATGATATGATATGATGGCATACCATTCTAAGCAAAGACAACACACATCATGTTCTTGCCAATGCATACGCTCAAAAATTCAGAAAAAATGGTTATACCATGAAACTTATATTAATTAACAAATCAAACAAAGTCCCATTTAATGATTCAATGACATGCCAAATTCCCCATACACAAACAATCCCAGGAACCACGAAATGGCCACGGGAATAATTTTGATGTTCCAGATTCTCCTATCTTTCTCCGCCGCCGCCGCCTCCGTCTCACCACCGGAAAATTCTCCCTCCGCCGTGCCACCGGTAAATGTCAACCCCATACCGCCTCCAGCCGCCAATCCGGCTCTACCTCCAAATTTCACTACTGCACCGCCGCCCATCGCAACCGCGGATCCACCGCAAAATGTCAACTCCGGTCCACCGCCTAACGCCACGGCCTGCCCACCTTCTCACGTCACTGGCGTGGTGGTGCGACAAGACCCCGCACCCGGAGCCATGCAAATACTACTTCAAGAAGAGCCCACGACCTCACAAGCCACCACCGAGATTCCGGTCGGAGTTCCGGCGAAGACTGGTGGAGCTGGCACTGGACCACGCTGAGACCACACAGTCTCAAACCGTGAGGTTTGGGCCCAGCTGCACCAACAAGCGCAGCCGAGCCGCCTGGTCCGACTGCGTCAAGCTCTATGACGACACCGTGGTTCAGCTCAACCGTACGCTTCGAGGGCTGGACTCAACCGCGCCAGCTGACGTCAGATGTACGGACTTCGACGCGCAGACGTGGCTCAGCACGGCCCAGACGAATATCGACACGTGTCGGTTGGGTTCGGAGGATCTGAACGTGTCGGACTTTGTCCTGCCGGCGATTTCTAACAAGAACCTGTCGGATTTGATCAGTAATTGTTTGGCGGTCAATGGGGCCCTCATGAAGCAACATAGTAATCGTACGACTGGTACGTATTCGTAATCACTGGGGAATTTTTTTTACTTCTGCCAACATTAATCTATTGAATTATCATTTTTACGGTTATAAATAAATAACATAACGTTAATTCTTCTTGAAGAAAATATATTTGAATTAATTAAATCGATTCAACCTAGAACTCGCGGTGACGACTTACGACGCATTATGATGCTATATGTTTTTCTGACGTTTAACGTACGTATAATTAAGTAAATTTAACATTTAAAGAAACTTCTAAAGCTTTGTGAAAAAAAAAACAATTTAGATAAAATTCAATACAGATTGGATATATAAAATAAGTTGTATTGTATAGTTAGGATACATATAGACTACATACGACAACGTTTTCTGTGTTTTTTTTAACCTTTACATCTGTGTTTTATTATTAGATTAGATCAAATATCAAACTGAAATTTTACTAAGTATAGATAATGATAAAATAGCAATTCGGACCATTTCCTTAGTTTTCGTCCTTGTAACTTAAATTAATTTCATATAATTTACCAGTTTTATATAATCATTTTGATATTCATATGATTCGTCAATTCCATTTCTTCTATTAGCTAATTACAGAGAGCACTTCCCAAGCTGGATATCAAGACACGAGAGACGACTGCTCCTATCGACATCAATGGCAAGAGCCATGGCCAACCTCGTGGTGGCTCGTGACGGCTCGGGCCATTTCCGGTCGATACAGGCAGCGATTAACGTGGCGGCTCGTAGACGGAGCATGGCCAAGAGATTCGTGATTTATATAAAGAAAGGAGTTTACAGAGAGAACATCGAAGTCGGTAACGACAACGACAACGTCATGCTTGTCGGCGACGGAGCTCGAACCACCATTGTCACCAGTGGTCGTAGTGTCAGAAATGGCTACACTACCTATAATTCTGCTACCGGCGGTGAGTATTTTGTATATATTATAAAATATATTGTATATATCTATCAGTATATATTCATACTCTATAATCTCTTTTATTATTTTTAAGATATCTTGTTTATATATTTATACGTGTTCTCTATGTCTAATTAAGATTCTCTTATTCATTTCCTAAAGATATTGTATGATGGGTTTTCATTTCCTTTTTTTTCATACCTTCTTTTTGATTCGAAGGCTTTGGAGGCCTCCGAGTGATAGCCAAGGACATGACGTTCATCAACACGGCCGGACCACTGCGGGGCCAAGCCGTGGCGGTCCGATCATCATCCGACCTGGCGGTCTTCTACCGAGTAGGCATCCACGGATACCAAGACACACTCTACATCCACTCCCAACGCCAGTTCTTCAGGGAATGTTACATCTCAGGCACCATAGACTTCATCTTCGGGAACGCGGCAGTCGTCTTCCAGAACTGCATGATATTGGTCCGACGTCCACTCAGAGGCCAAGCCAACGTGATCACGGCCCAAGCCAGAGGCGACCCTTTTCAGAACACTGGCATTACCATCCACAGCTCGAGGATAATGGCGGCTTCAGACCTCAGGCCGGTGGTTCGAGCCTACAAGACCTACTTCGGACGTCCATGGCAGGCTTATTCCCGTGTCACCATCTTGAAGAGTTACATCGACAATTGCATCAGTCCCTTGGGCTGGTCTCCTTGGTTAAGGGGATCAAATTTTGCCCTCGATACAGTTTTCTACGGAGAGTACAAGAATTTCGGCCCGGGTTCTTCCACGAGGTGGAGAGTCCGGTGGAAAGGGTTTCACGACATAACCAGCCCCGTTGTAGCCTCGAGGTTCACCGTCGGAAGCCTCATAGCCGGTGGCTCGTGGCTGGCCGCCACCGGAGTTCCCTTCAAGTCAGGGCTCTGAGCAGTGTTTGTGTGTGCGTTTATCCTTATTTATTTATTACTGATTGATTGATTTTTATTGTTTTCCCGAGCTGTATAAGACACATGATTAATCTTTTATACAAATCAATTTCACACTTACTTTACATAAACCATGCAGTGAATCTATTATGAGGTCACAAAAAATGGGTTTTGTCCATTTCAAAAAAAAAATGTGAAGTACTTCACTTTACTCTTCTGAATCTTAAAGCCCATCAATATCACAAGATGCCGGATGGATGGGCATTGGACATATTATGCTGTTCAACTGAAAAATCTGGAACTTTATGTCTTGATGGAGTCAAAGCTGGTAAGAATACTGAGTTTGGTCCCAGTGTCCTAAGATCTGTCCAGCCAAGAAAAAACTGAGGAATAAAGAACAGATGGATATGAAGCAAAACAGGAAACAAAGAGAGATGAAATATACTTTCGGCATGTTCCAGCTTCAGCTTCGGGTCCAGTCCCGCTCTGACTGTCAAAGCCTGTCTCAACGAGTAAAAACTTGTGACGATCTCACTGGCAGACATTGGCCTTACTTCCTTTCCCAGTTGTCATTTATGAACACTACAAAAGTGTTGAGCATGAACATGCTCCACCAACTTCTCAGTCTCTCTGCAACTGCAGACATATAAGAGCAACTTGTGTGAGTTGGATTCAAGATTCCAGGAAAGCAAAAGCTAATCCAACCGAGTTAAGCAACACAACCTGTAGTCAAAGCCAAAAACATGAAAACACGGAAAGTTCTCTCGAGTTGAGTGATTGATTACCTGAACATTCCTTTTCAAGCACGGAATACAATATACAACACATGTACATTTATGTACAGGCATATGTCTGGAAATTACTTCCCCTTGGTTCAGTCGGGACAGGAAGGCAAAAGCTGGACTTTGGTACTCGCTTGGAGCCTCAAAAGAAACGGGTTTGCATCGATGAGGAAACATGAGATGGACCTGACTGCTAGAAGCGGAGCATAAACTTTCCAGTTCTCTGCAAGAAATTAACCTTGGATCATCAGATAAGCAGTCCATTCATCCCAGTGGAGTTTGATGAGACTATAAATCAATGAAGAGATTGGCAAAAAGGACAAATAAACAAAAGAGAGGCATACCATTCTGCTATATATCTATTACCGGAACAGTAGGAGTTACATCTCATCTGCAAAGCTGGACCGAATTATTTGCCTTTGCCAATGCCCATTTCGTCCACTTCAAAGGAGCTCTTCCACATCGATCCATCGCACAGTACAAATCACGGACCTCATCAAACTTCTTCTCCTCGCACAAGATGCAAAACAACCAGTTTTGGCTGAATGAACTCGGCTGCATATTGAGAACAAGCATGTCCTTTTGCATTTCAAGGGCCGCGCTGGACAGCCCAGAGGCACAAAGACAACGGAGTAACATTTCATAGGAGACCTTGTCTGGATAAAACCCCCTCTTCTGCATCGTGTACACTAAGGTTAGGGCATCATCAGGTCTGATAGCATCACAGAGACCCCTAAGCAGAGTTTTATACATAACTTTGTCTGGCTTGCAAATGATGCCACTCGTTCGGTTAAACAACGCAATAGCATAATCGATCTCTTGAGACTTAATGTGACCTTTCATCAGAACAGTGAACGTGACCTGATTTGGATCTATCCCTTTACTTTTCATTGATTCTAGATGATTATAGGCTTCGTCCATCTTTCCAACCGCGCAAAATCCATAAATAATTGAATTGTAGAGGTATAAACTCGGTGTAAATCCAGAATCTTTCACCTCTTCTATCAACTTCAAGGCAAAGCACTTCATAGAACGGGGCAGTAATATGCTTCCATGTGATACGGGACTCGTGTGGAGTTGTCGAAGAAGTCTTTCTTTGCACTCCTCAGATTCTGGACTTGTGGCATCTGATTTTCTTCTCCCATATGCCATAGCCCTACAAATACCAGAGAGCAAGGTGATGTATGTAACAAGATCCCATTCAATTTGGTTTTTCACCATTAAGTCAACTAATCGAAAGGAGAATTTGATATCTCCCTTCTTGAAGAAATGACCGATAAGTGAAGTATATAGCACTCTGTCCGGATAAAACCCATCTCTCAACATCTTATCAAGATACAAACACCCAATGTCAGTCATGCCTTTCTCCATGAAATCACTGATCAATTTTGTGTAGGCATAAGGGTTATGGATAGCCGAACGATTCACCATTTCTTCAGACAATCCATGTGCTCCTTTAATGTTTTTATTTCTGGCATAAGCATGGATCATAGTCTGATAAGCAATCTCATCGGGTTTAATGCCCGACTTAAGCATCCTCAGAAATGTGTTTTCGGCTTCAACAACTCTTCCATCTCTACCTAACGAACCAATTATCGGAGTATAAATTTCTACTGTAGGGCTTAACCCTGAATCCTCCATTTCAACCACTAGATCAAAGGCAGAGTCAATATCACCTCTCCTGCAATACTCATTCACCATTACAAGATAAGTAACATGGTCAGGAACAATGCCCCCTTCTCGCATACTATTAATCAATGACTCAGAATCCTCGAACCGCCCATCTTGACACAGAGACCTGATCAAAGAATTGAATGAGAAAAGCAAGGGTCTAAATCCCAGACTCACCATCTTATTCACATAGTCTAAAGCAGAATCAGGATTTCTTTGTGCACATAAAGCAGTTGTGACGATTGCAAATCCTGAAACAGCTAAATCTGCATCTCGTTCAGCAATAATCAAAAGTAAAGAGTCAACCTTTGATTCAATATCTTCAAGATCATTAAGAATTGGTGAGGGGTCAATCCCGCACCCATTTTTGACAATAGCCTGTAAATTCATGAGAGCAAACTCTAGCTCACGCCCTTTTGGGATCATCTTTAAGAGGATAACAAACAGAATATGGTCAGGTACCCCATTTTCCAATAAGCTTGTATACAACTCATCGACTTCATCCACTCGATTCTTATGCAAAAGAGCGGCGATAATACTCGTGTAACAATGCACATTGGGAGCTACATCCTTTTTTACCATGTCTTCAAGAACCATAAGAGCATAGTCTACATTCCCTTCCTCGCAATAGCTCCTGATCATTGAATGGTACGTGAACACGGTCGGGTGCATGCCCTTTTCCATCATCTGATTACAAATTACCTGTGCCTTATCAAAGAGACCCACTTTTGCAAACCCGTGATTCAACGTGTTGAAGACATACTGATCAGGTTCACAACCTTTCTTCAGCATCCGAAAGTACACCCGCATCGCCATTGTCATATTCTTATCTTTGCAATATCCTTTTATCAGACAAGTGTACATCACCTTGTCAACATAGTAGCCATCATATTCCATTTGATCAAACAGCGCCTCAGCCTCTATAGCACATCCTATTCTGCAAAGGCCGTAAAAGTAGGACTTGTACATATTAAGCGGCAGACGTGCTCCTGCTATTTCACATAGCGGATTTAACATCTCACTCGCCTCGTCCAAGTGACCTTGATAACACAACCCCTTAAACAGTTTCTTACAACACCAAAGGCTTAACCTAACACCCTTTTCGTACAACCGAACAATGCGGTCAAAAGCCTCCAAAAACCGATCTTGCTCTAAAAGCCCTTCAAGTATCAAGCTACAAGCATGTTGGCTCGGAACACAACCAGAGTCCAGAATCCTATCGAAATGGTCCCTAGCTTCATCAAATTTCCCTAATTTAATCAGACAAATAACCATTGGATCCAAAATCCAGACATCAGGAACGATATCATTACCGATTACAGTTCCACGGTAGACCGCTTCAGCCAATTCAGGCCGACCCAACTGCGTAAGCTTCCTTATCAACGCGCCGAAGGAACCTGAATCAAGTCCTATCCCACTCTCGATTGCAAAATCGACAGCTGAAGCTGCCTCCGAGGCAGAAAAGCATAAACTCATAAGACGGCCAGTAACTTTCCGAGCATCGTTCACGAGACCACGTTGGACGAGCCCTTTCACCAAGGACATACAGTGGGAGAATTGATTGTATGGAGCGGTGGAGACTTCAGCCTCCGACAAAACCGCAGCGGAGGTGGTCGGGGGCGGCTCCAACGGGAGAGTACAAGTCGTTGCCCTTCTGGAGTTCCGTAGTAGAACTGAAGTCTTCCTCAAGAATTTCCCAAAATCGAAGACAATCATCGAATTGAATGTGTGCGTGAATGAAAATTTTCAAATTCACAAAGAAGAAGATGGTACAACAAGAACCATTCTCCCGGAAAATCTTTGCCCATACGTCGAAAGGGTGCGAATAAAGGATGACAATCGATTGTAAGTAAAACCCTCAAACAGGGTTTAAGAATCGAACCGGTGATTTTGATCGAGTCTCTTGAACCAAACCGGTCATGAAATCGTACCCCATTTAACGGTACAATTAATTTCATTTCTCTCTTTTTTTATTTGAAATTTACTATATTATTATTAACCCAATCCATTACCTTTCGATTTAAAGCCCATATGGAGCCCATTGGAGCCCATTTTATTTAAAAACAAAATAAATGAAAAATGAAACTTTTGTAGCATCATTATACTCCCCTGGTAATTAATTAAACATTAATAATCTTGACTCATTTTTCTCAGTATTTTGGTGAATTTGTAAATATCATGCACTTTTTTTCTCTAAATAAAATATGTGTGTGTATGCATGTGTATCACCAATATATGATAATTTTGTGTTCTTCTCCAAATAAATATATTAATAATCATTTATTAACGAATTTTACGGATGATCTGAAATTATATCCGGTGCTAAATTTTAAAAGTTCAAATTAATATAGATAACGTATGAAACATATTCACTCATTTGGTTGACAGAAATGGATTCAATTTCCATGAGTTTCAATCTAACACATGAAAAGAGTCTTTAAATCATTAGCTAGTATCCTTTATTTGTTCGTATTTCGCATTCATATGATTAATAGCTATAATACCATATTATTATTACGATGCTAAAAGTGAACGGTAAATATATTAATATATAAATATATAATATTGAAATGAAATGAAAGTGATTACTGTCTATAATAATTTAGAATTAGGTGGGAACGTTGACAAATTTGGGGAGGAAGCGTATTTATTTGGCACTAGAAAAAAAGACATAATAATAATGATAATAATTATTGATAATTATACCCTTGTTTGAGGTTATAATATGATTAGAATTAAAAGGACTCTAGCGCACGGGTGCGTTTTGGTGTCGTAAATCTCTCCATGTGTTGAAATGATTACAAAATATGATGTGTGTATTAATATTCGTTGTTTTATACCTTAATTTTTTTTGTATATTTAGGCGTACATCTAAAAAGTTACAGAGTAAAAAAGACAAAACAAAATTTAAGAGAACAATGTAGTACATAATATCTTTATTATAATTATTAGCCAAATTATAGGGGGGATTATATCCATTGGGGAAAATTAATCCACTAAGCCATAGGACTGGGATGCATCATATGGTAATACAAAACAAAAATAATAAAATATCATACCATAAAATGTTTTTCTTTATAAAATAAAACAAAATAGGAATCATTACCAAAAAAAACAAATAGGGACTCTATTAATCATCAATATAAGTTCCTTTGTATATAATCTTCTTGAGGTATTTGCATGGATCTTTGTCCACATTTAACCATCGTGAGTGGAAAAAATCACATTTATGGTATCGTATGGTTATTAATTTACGTATTATTAGGTGATACATTTTTGCAGTTTTTTTATTAAAAAAGTTTCTGTATTTTATTTGTTAGGAAATTAATTTATAAGTAATAGTATTTAGTATTTAGTAAAATTTTCAATATAAACTTCAAAATTATTGGGCATGACGAACTATGTCTGCCTACTACAATTAAATGTATTTCGAAAAACAAAAACATTTAACTGTTCGTTAGAATGACAAAGTAAAAATGATTTCAGCAGATATTGGGTGGGACCCTTTCTTGATCTTTAATCCAACTATCTTCAAACCCCAAAATTATGGTAATTTAATATATATATATATATATATATATATTGTGTATGCGAATGATTACGAAGCATTCTTTACCGTGAAGATATATTTAGTCATTATATATTTCTTATTACATACACACGCGTACACATATGCATATGAATATGCAAGTATACATATCTATATTTTTACAGTTACAGTTTAGTTAATTAACCAATGAAAAAACAAACACAAACACGCAGTCCAATTTTTTTTATCTTTAATTAAATTCAGCATATGTTCCACAATCTTCGGACATAATATTTTTTCCATCAAATATTAAAACTTTAAAAATTATCTATAGTCCAATCTTCTCAACCCCATTCCCATTACCTGGCCCGTGGGATGGTCCGCACCTCACGTGATGCACGTGATGGCCCCTGAAAATGTGGGCCCATGCCCCGGCCCAAGATCATTGGTTGCTGGTGGAAAAGCTGAGAGATAATAGTGGCTAAACGGGCCACGCCGGAGCACATTCGGTGGGACCCATTTGCGTTAGCTTCAGCCACAATATAGTATTGGCTCGTAACGGTTGAGCCGGATTTTTCTTTAAACCGTCTTAACCGGATCGGAGGGTACTTGCGGGGGACTGTCGGTTACTGGGCCCCACATTTCCACATTTTGTCCAAATCATAAAAATGGTTCGGAGAGTTACATATATTTTTAGATTTAGTTAATTGAGTTTTAAGTTTTTTAATACTTTTTCCTTAACAAATACGCAGGAAAAATGGGTTACGAAATCCCAATGCACAAGAAAAATATTAGCGAATGATACGTTAATAATAATAAAAGCAAAACGCAACTCTTCGCTGTTTGATTTTTTAGACGTTAATAGTAATAATACGCCTATATATATATATATATATACACACACACACAGACTAAAATCAAAATAAACCAAAAGGATAGTTATAGTGGTGGCAATGCAAGTGGACATAGAGGCGTATTGCTCACGGAGCACACGATATATGAATTATAATTCAATCTCTTTATATATATATATATATATATATATATATATATATATTATCTATATACAGACAATTCACTATCGATTATAGAAGAATGAGAGAACAGGTCTAAACCCTAGGCCATGATGAATCCAAAGGATCGATTGTCCACACACACACACACATGTATATATATATATATATATATCACACTAACCTTTATTTTATATGTATATATATATATATATATAGAAAAAAGAAGTGTAGGTGTTGGGTCGGATATAAATTTGGTAGGGACAAAGGTAGGGCCCAAAGAAGCCGCACCCATTGCACTTTTGGGCTGCGAGGATGTTTCTGTGCCATTACGTCACTACTCACATCACGCCACGATTTTACTTATAATTTGTTGTGTTTTTAAATTGGACAAAAAAATTTACTTTATAATGAATATGAATATGTAATATTTTATATATATAGTCTGAAAATAATACAGAAAAAAAGATGTCTCGTGTCATTCAGAAAGCCGATATAAAGAAAAACTCCTAGAAAAATATTATTTCTTTCTCACACACGATGTACAAACTTGTACAATAATCCAGGTTGAGTGATAGCGATTGTTGTGTATATATATATATATATACAACAACAAAATATTCTTAATAAAATAATAAAAACAAGCATAAAAGGTGAGTCCACAAAAGACAAAACAAAAGTTATTTATTTTTCATCATCTAGGGTTTTTAATTTCTCTCTTATTCATTAGTAATTATCAGCATATGTCGCGTGCGTGTGTATATATATGAAGATTGAAAGCCCGCAATCTCATCGACCATTCCTGAGTTCCTCGGGATTTGATCGGACAAGATTGTTCTTGAGATCACAAGAACGAACACTTCCAGTTCAGTTCCCGAGGTTACGATCCTTCGGTCTCTTTGTCTTCTATATCCTCAAGTAACCCACAAAACAAAGAGAAAATAGTCCGAGTTTTTTTCAAGATTTGGAGAAAGAACGCATATCAGTTCCTCGATGTTTCAGGTAAGATTATTCTCCCTCTCTCTCTCTCTATATATATATATATATATTCAGGTATATACGATTTTGTGTATGTGTCGTGTATATATATGATTTGTGGCTTCGATATGTTTCGTAGATGAAAATAGGGGTTTTAGGTTTTTTTTTCTTCTTGTGTAGGAATTCGGGGTTATAGTTCAAGATGTTCCTAGTTGGCAAAAAACACCGTATGATATATTGTTTTGGATGAAACGATCGAATTGGCTTTTTTTTACATGCATGGATGATCATCATGGTATCTCGTATTGTAATATTTAGGGTTTCATACCAAATACATTTTGTGTGTGTGTGTGTGTGTGTCTATATATATATATAACTTTGCAAATATATTACGAGGGATATAATAAGATATGAGTTGCACCATCATTTTCATTAACGCTTCATCCGGAAAAAAAATGATTATACATGTTTTTATAAGACTAGAGATAATTCACACCATGACGTGCGTGGAAAGATTTAATCGACGTACTTTCACTTGATTACATATCTCCTGCTTGATTTTTGGTATACTGAAAATAATCATGAGCACTCTTATATTTATATATATATAGTTTTAGAGTAATCAATTGCATTATAATGCCTAACTCTATGTAATAATCAGAAGTATATCACTGTTTGTACAATTCATGGGTGCAGGAGAGCATAGAAATGACGGAGATGTTCTTGCATATCCCACCCGGTTACAGATTTCATCCGACCGACGAAGAACTCGTCGATTATTACCTCAGGAAAAAGGTTGCATGTCCTGGAATGGAACTCAACGTCATCAAAGATGTCGATCTCTACAAAATCGAGCCATGGGACATTCAACGTATATATATACACACATATACACCGTTTTTGTGTCAAAAAGCTTTATATATCAAGCAGTACGAGTTTATCGATCATATATGTGTGTATATAACTGAGGTTTTATATACAGAGATATGCGGGAGAGGCAATGGAGAAGAGAGGGAGTGGTATTTCTTCAGCCACAAGGACAAGAAGTATCCGACGGGTACCCGTACTAATAGAGCCACGGCCTCGGGGTTTTGGAAAGCCACGGGACGGGACAAGGCCATATACGCGAAGCACGACTTGATCGGTATGAGGAAGACGCTCGTGTTCTACAAAGGCCGAGCCCCGAACGGACATAAATCCGACTGGATAATGCACGAATACCGCCTCGAGACGGACGAAAACGGTCCACCTCAAGAGGAAGGTTGGGCTGTTTGTCGAGTGTTCAAGAAGAAACCGATCACAACGAGTAACGATTTCAAGAATCGGAGATTGATAAATGTTGGAGATCAAGAATCGTGGTTCACTACTCAAATAAACTCGTCCATGAGATATCATCACCATCTTCCACCTCTTCTGGAAAGCCCTAGAACGTTCCAAGCATCATCATCATCATCGGAAGATGATCATAATAGTACCATCTATGGTATGATACATGGAAGCAGCAATGACCCACCACCACCAAGCACATTGAATAAATATCCTTCGTTTTTGTCCGAAACAGGAGATCAAGATCATGACGTTAATGTTGCCAGTGAGATGATGATGATGATGAACACGAGCAGTGATCATCATCCACTCGTGGATTGGCGAGATCTCGACAAGTTTGTTGCTTCTCAGCTAATGAACCAAGAAGTCGACGAAGAAATCAGCAAAGCGAACGGTTCGGATTCGTCGCAAGAAACATTTCATCGTGTCTCGGACAAGCAAGGAAAGCTTCCATTGAATGCATCTTCTGGATCGTGTCCGCTCTATCCCTGGAAGTGATATATCGCTATATATATATATGTGATATATATACACATAAAGAGCACTCGAAGCTGCGTGTATATGTAAATATACAGAAGCCTATATCCGTACAAGCATGGTACCTCACCGAAGGCTCGCGTTTTACGTGCCATTATTGGGATTCATACACGTGGTAAGGTTAATTATTCATTAAGCAAACCATATATATATATATATATATATATATATATATGTGTGTGTGTGTGTGTGTGTAACTTTGCAATTATCTATACTTTTTAACTTAAGTAATTGGTCGACACTGAAAATGGGAAGCGCACGTGATTAATGAAAGCGGGTTTCATGTAATATACACATGCATCACACAAACAAATAAATCCATGCCGCAATTTCAGTCCTTAAATCTATAAAAGGATGAAAATTCACACACAAAAAACGAAGAGAGACCATATAAGCAACACAGCATAAGCATGTTCGATTACGAGGGTCCATACCAACAAGTGGGAAAATCCAAAAGGATAACAAGACACAGAGACAGACAACTAGTTAGAGAAAGTGACATTAACGAAACAGAACAGAACAGAACAGAACACTCTTCTCTGAAAATGTCGGGTACCAGACATTAAAATCTCACCAGACAGGACGCGACGGTGCCACCATTAAGTGACACTGCTCATTCGTCGGTTTCGAGCATATTGACAATCTGAGTCACGCCCTCCGCTATCTCTTTGCGGATAAGGCTGTCCGGCATGTCGAACGTCCTTCTCTTCAGCGACCCCAAGTTCCCCGCTGGCTGCTGCGGGTCTACCACTTCCAGCATTGCTTCCAGCTCCTCTATCATCGATCTCTTCGCCCCTCTCACCATCACATCAACTCCCTGATAAAATCTCACACCCACATCATTCCAGAGATGTCTCCTTTTTGGAACTCATGACTCGAAATGCTCACATTGAAGAGAGCATGCATGACTATAACATCAAAGAACTGCATATAGTGTGGAAATACCTCGATGGCGTCGACAGTGAGGAGGAGAACGATGATTCTTTCCGAGAATTTCTGGCGCTCCTCTGCATCCCGGCCAATGAGGCGTCGGTAGTTGAAGTTGTGAAAATCAGCTCTTATCTCCTTCAGTTTGGTCTTTGCAACAGCTAGCTCCCGAAGTGCACGCAGGGCTTTGGACCGGCGAATCAGATAAGCTCTAAAGGCCCTCTGTATCATCAGGGCAGCTTCTTCGGGTGCCAATTCCTTCTTCTTCCCCTTCTTGCTCCTAACCGCTCCCGTTCTTTTGGCAAACGCCTTTTTCCCGCCACCATTAAAGGCACAAAAAACAACATATCAAGGTCTCAAAGGGAAGTACAAATGAGGATATTACTAGGCAATATAGAAGCCCCTTTCAGAAATTCTTTTAATTTGATAGGATGGATCAAGAAAGCACGGTGAAGGAAGCCTTTCAAGAACATATTACTCCTACAAGTGAAGTGAACAAGGGATTTGCTCCGTTATCTTAGCTAACTCCGCAAATGCTGTCAGAGCATCTAAGTCTACACTCCAATTAGGATCACACTATCACAAAGAAAAATGCAACTTCGGCAGGCACTAAACCCCGGATAGCCAAAAATAACTTGATTCATATAAGCAAACGGAGAATGACCCGAAGCAGGATTTCAAAAACCGAAACAGCATAATATACAGCAAAAGAATGCATTTGAAGATCTTGCCACACAAAAGTAGGCGGATGCTGTTGAAACAAGCCCTCACACGATAACATCAACCAAGAAAAACAACTTACATAACTAACATAATTAAAATGCAGGAGGGTCCTTCACTACGACACATCGAAATGAGACATTTTTTGGGCTTGAACTTATTCTCATGGTGAAATAGCTTATTTCCCTCAACTAAACTTAACTAGCAGAATCAGCTTCATCACTATTTTACTCGAACATTGTGTAAAAATCAAAACTTCAGGCTCATCCCCAGATTCTTACAACCTGTATTGAAACTATCTACGGCTACAAAGTCTCACATCTATCGGATGGAATCGCTATCAAATTTCCACAGGACAAGCAAGCGAGAAGTATGACTTATTCACATTCAGATGCATGTAACCTATCAGTAGAAAAGAAAAGGTCGGAACTTGGAATTAGCTCAACGCATTGCACGAATATGGAATCTGTCACGGGGCGAAATGGTAAGACTGACGGTACCTTCCTGAGAACGACGGCTCCATGGTTGTCTTGCTCATCTTCTTCCTCGATCACCACCACACGCGTTTTCTCCTTCTTCTTGCTCTTCTTCTCTTTCTTCTCCTTCCCCGAGTTCTCTGCGTCCCCGCCATTAGAAGCCTTGACCGACTTTATCTCCGCCGTCCATTTGTAGTCCCTCTTCTTCTTCTCCGCCGCCGCCGCCTTCGTCTTCCTCACGACCACAAACTCGCGCTCAGTATCCTTTTTCCCGCCCTTAACCTCCGCCGTCCACTTGTACTTCCTCTCCGCCGGGCCCTCGATCTCCGCCTCCCACCTGTACTTCCGCTCCGACGCAGCGCCGCCGAGATCCGCCTCCCACTTGTACTTCCTCTCCGGCGGACCATTGATCTCCGCCTCCCACCGGTACTTCCGCTCCGACGCAGCGCCGCCGAGATCCGCCTCCCATTTGTACTTCCTCTCCGACGGACCATCGAACTCCGCCTCCCATTTGTACTTCCGCTCCCCAGAACCCTTGATCTCCTTCGTCAACTTGTACTTCCGGTCACAGTCGGAGATCCCGGGGCTGACCAACCGGTCAAACTTGCATTCCAGAGCAGAAACCCGGTCGCAGAGGTAGTGCAATGGAAGCTCCGGCTCCAATCTCCGGGAAATCCTCTGGTACGTGCAGCGCGCCGGAGTTTTGTCGACCCGGACCAGATCGGCGACGTCGTCGAATAGATCATGCGGGCTAGGGTTAGCGAAATCGAGACAGAGGCCGAGATCGTCAACTTCAACGAGGGAAGGAAACCCTAGAAATGGCGGTTCCTCAAAGGGGGTTTCACGGAAAAGGAGAGGAGAGGAGTAAAAGGGCTGGAAGACGTCGATCCTGCGGGGCCAGCTCATGGTATGATCCGAAGATGGGTGTGGTTTTGGTCGAATCGGGACTGCGAACTCAATGAGTCGTGGCGAGTCGAAGCTATGGAAGAGAATGACTGATGACGAGTGTTAAAAATAGAGCACTTTGGATTCGTAAAAGGGGCAGGCTTTTAGATCGATGGAAAAGAAAGAAGAAGATGACAAAGTTGGGAACTTTACGAGGAGAGAGAGGGAAAGGGACGAACGGTCAAAAAGGTTGTTCCTCGGGGTAATTTTGGAATTGGCCGTGAAACCATGATTTTGTAAAATTTTATCTATTATAAAAAAAATCACGTTTCTGGTTAAAAAATTAATATTTATGATAGTAAGAAAATGTCAGAACTTATTTTTTAAAGAAATTAAAGTTCAAATTAAAATGTCAATTTGGTGTGGAATTAATGAGGCGCTCAATTCATGAATTTTTTTTAATTGAGTTGGATTGTTTGATTTGCTAATTTGGTATATTTATTACTTTTATATAGATAGTAGAACGTGTAATAGAATCTCATATAACCAAAACAAACAAATAAATAAGAGAGCAGTTGTCATGACATTAATGACAACAACCAAAACGAAATATTCGGCAGGATAATTACGTCATTTTCGAACATGTAGACGCTTTGGTTGGTTAATGTAGATAAAATGGAAAATTCCAATGGGCTCAACAAAAATAAAGGATGTAGAGATAGCGAAAGGACGAAAAAGTCCCTGCGGGACTTAGATATTACGCCGACAAGAGAATCTTTCGATGGGATTACAACCTGGCAAAGATGGCACGTGGATTTCAGGCAGTGTTCATGGGCCCACGAGACAAAACCCTTTGTGTATTTATTGGGCTTCAATCCAATAACAACGAAAACTTAGATTATAACACATGCCCTCCTAGGTCAGGCTCATGCACCGTCAATCATGCTGACGTGTATTGAATCGCGTTAACGTAATCATTGGGCTTGATTAGGCATATTGAGCTTAATTGGGCCCAGTCCTCAACCAAACTTATAATGGTTTCATTCTGCTTATATTTTCATTAAAAAAATAATTATAAGCATATGATAAAAAGGGAAATCTCTTATCAATGAATTCAAGTGGCAGCTTACTAGTTTTTTTGTAAAGTTGGGAAAACTAACAAAAAGACGCCGACGTTTCCGTTGCGTCTGCCGAGGCTTTGCCTGTTTTTCTTTTCTTTTTCGTTTTTTTTTATAAATATTTCACTTTTAATTTCATAACAATTAAAAAATCTATAATATATATTTAACACGTCCGATTAGGGATAGTTACCATACAAGTATCTAAAAATATTTACGGCGTTCTGATTTGCATTTCAATCTTTTGGATATTACTGTGTAAAAATCTGAAAAAAATAATTAAATATTATTTTATAAAGTTTAATAAATATATTTGATATTTTATCATTAATATAATAATAATAATTTTTATTTTAAAAAATGAAAAGAAATTTATATAATATTTAGTAAATATAAATTGTATTTTTTATAATTATATAGGCTCTATTTAATTATATATGTACTTGAAATATTGTGATTTGAATCCGATTTAGTGATAATCTCTATTTACATCCACAAAAACTAGAATTCAAGGTATTTATGAAAGGATAATTTGAGCCGTTTAACTAAATTGCGTCCACTTTTTATAAAATCGAAATTCATGAAACAAATCTATGTAAGCTGACCAATTAGATACATACATATACTGTATATTGTATATATGTGTCTTTTTGGAAATTTTTAAATTTTAATATTTATTTAAAGGAAACATGTAATGGGATCTGATTCACCAGTGATTAATAAAAGATGCTAATCTACGTATAGTGATTACAAAGCTAATCAATTTAATTAAACTGTGGTCCTAACAATAAAGGTATTAATTAATATAACACGTCATCTGAGGCGATCAAAAGAATCAAATGCTGCGGTCTAGAATGACCATGAAGATAGTGGTTAATCAAGGTTTGTGGTCCTTAACCTTTCTTAGAAACATATATTAATATTTTAAAATTCATATCTCGATGGTTAATCAGGTGCTGTTTAATACTTTATTAAGCTAATGGGCTTACATCATTTCCATGACTTTGCTATACACGCATATATGTATATATTATTCAAATGTAGGCATAATGGAAGTCGTCATCTTGCCGACCAGAGGTGGTATGACAATATAATAATCCTTTACGTATTGGGTTCTCGAGTAATTGGAATGTACATTCGAAAACATAAACGTATTTATAGTATATATTTTACATAGTTTATGTTTATTAAAAAGCATCGGAACACATGAACGCAACGTATTTGTATACTTTTTTTTAATAATAGTTTTATTATATATATTTCATTGACTTAAAAGCGTTTTTAGAGGATGGCTAATTTATAATGATTGGAACAAAATAATCGAAATCGATTCTAATAAATCTCAATGATATGGTACGCTGAATAATGTGTGTGGTGGGGTCAGGCGGGGACACCAATTTATTTAAAAAAATATTATTCTATTTGATATTTCGAAAATTTACATGAATTTCCAACTTGCCTTAAATCCTGGTGTGTTTTAAAGAATCATTGCAATTCGTAAACCATTATTCCATTTTCTATCTATCAACTTATTTATTTGTTTGTGTAAGTGTATTTAACTTTAGATATCCAACACAACTTGCCTGCAAATTAAGTAATGTAAAATTATAGATTTTTGTTTTTCCATAGTATTCTAATGGTCAATTTTAATTATAGACATATCATAAATAAATTTCAATATTTAAATCATTCGTTTACTTGAACGAAATGAATTTTCATAGAAGAATTTAAAAAAGCGATAATTTAACTCTAAAAGTTGGATAGTGAAACAAGAAAAAGAGTACCGCTAATCACACAAGGGCCAAGTTGCATGTCAAGTTGTTTGTCAGTTTTCATAATGCAATTTTGTTTTGTTTTTTTTTTTGCCAAAATTGCATACCAAATCATCAAACTCATTTTTTTTAAAGACGTTTGTGCAGAAAAAAAAAACTTTTTCTTTGATAATTTCACGGCCTAAATCGACAAATACATATTACATATATATATATATATTACAACACAATCTCTGTACTAAAAAAAATCATAACCCAAAAGTCACGGTCACGGTGGGTCACACTTCAAGCACGTGACCCAGATCCGCCGGGGACCTACATCCCTCCGGTGAAGCCGACGTTGACTCCGGTCGTGACTCGGCGATCTTCTCGGCTACTTCCACCCTAACAAGCCTCGTCAGCAACAGTCCCGCCACGAGCGCCGATCCCATCAGCATCGTGAAAACGGCGCTCCAGCTCCTGGACGAGATGTAGCCGGTGAGCAACGGACCCACGGCGGCTCCGACGGAACCCGTCCCGTCGATAATGGCGGTCACCGTCGCAAGTGCTCGTGAGTTTCCTTTCAACGAGCTGTGAGTACCGAGGTCGGCCGACACTGCCGTCGTGATCAGCGCGTACGGTCCGTTCACGAACATGCCCGTTAGGAACATGAGTGCTGCGTTCGCGGTTAGAGAGACATGCCCGTAGCTCCGGTAGAAAAAAAGGGCCGGAATCGCACCGTACATGAAGCTGGCCGCGGTTATTGCCCTTGCTCCTAGGTGGTCGGAGATGTATCCGGCTAGGATTCCTCCGACCACACCTCCGACGTCGAATAACGTCGACAGGTTTCCGGCCGTTTCGTCAGATAAGTACTGCCCGTTGATCGCTGGAAAGATCATTCGAAAATGTCAGAAGAAATCGAACTGATAAACATAAACAGGTAGACGGATTTGATCTGAAGTTAAACCAATCACCTGTGTGGCTGACGTAAAACGGGAGCCAGTAGAGGAAAGTGTACGCGACCAATTTGGCGAAAAAGAGGCAGAGAGCGAAAGGGGCGACGCCGGGAATTCTCCAGGCTTCGAGGAATCCGACGGCTCTTTTCTTGGTATCAGTATCTGAATCCGACGAACTCAAGAGAGGCTCGTTTATAAATTCTCCGATTTTCTCAAACGAGCTGGAATCATCCTCGTCTTTCTCCGCCCCTACTGATTCTGGATTTACAGGCAAGAAAGCAAAATTCACCAACCCGATAAACACGATTAAGATACCGGGAATCATGAACGACCATCCCCAGCCGTATCTTAACATCGCCGCAGCAATCAACGATCCCATGATGTTTCCGACCGATGTGTGCGCGTTCCATATGCCCATAATCAGACCCCTCTTCTTCTTAGTAAACCAGTTTCCGACAACAGCCACCACCGAGGGCCAACCGGTCGACTGAAACAATCCGGCGAGCATTTGAACGAACAGGAAGTAGTAAAAGCTGTGGATGTTGGCCCAGTATCCGACACCAAAGAGCGAGGTAAACAAACCGGTTCCTAACATCCCGATTGTCAGAAAGATTCTCAAGTTCATCCTGTCTCCCAAATGTCCAGCGAAATACATCCCGAAGGCGTAAATCGCGAGGAACGCGACATCGATCTCCCCAAGTAAGACCGTGCCATCGGGTCCATTAAACGGAGCCCAACCTCCTCCGTTCTTGCCGGGAGTTCGGAGGTAATTCAACCTCAGGAGGAACGATGTCAATCCTGTCTCGGAGGACTGAGGATCGAGCGTGCTCTTCACAATGCTGGTGGTTTTCCTCGTGGCGTGATAGCTCGTGTAGGCGAGAAACGTCACGAGCAAGACGATTGCACGGTACGCGTTGTACGAAAGCTTGGAACCCTTTACGTGCTCCAAGAACCGGATTCCGACAGGCTTGGTTTCGCTCTCCGGCGCCGGTTGAAACGCGGAACCCATGTAGAGGAGACGATCGAAACAGAGACTGAGTCTTGGAACACAGTGATCTGCAAAGACAGGACATGAACGAGTTTAACAACAGATGCAAGAGTAGTTAAATACTGATACAGAATTATATGTATGTATCCTCTGGGATCACGAAGAGTTATATTCCTCGGAATCGCGAAACGTGTGGTTGCCACAGAGACTTCACATTTAAAAAAGATTTTAGGAGAAAAAAATTCGGACGACAATCGCAATCAACGACTGGGTATGCTCTTTGAGGAATCTAATTTCGATTTTCCCGGACTTAATTTCTAATCTTCACCCTTAACGAATTCAGATTCGTTACCGAATCATTTCGAACTCGTAAGTTTGTGCGAGACTGTAATCCAAATTCAAGTCGATACGGGAAAAAAAAGGGAGAGAAAACAGAGCACAGAATCGGAATATTCATCGGCGGTAAGAAGAAAGAAGCCCAGAAAATTCATCGAAGCATCAAATCCAGAAAATATTTACGACTTGTGATTCGATTATGCTTTTGTTTAATTGATTAACAAAACCATCAACGAACAGTTCTAATCAGATTTCAGAATAATAGAAAGCTGACTACGATTTGAATTAACAGCAATGATTCCGCGTACCTTCACGAAGATGAAGGAGATCTAACGACAGAGACGCACGTATGATGAATCTTAAGAGACATGGAAAAAAATCTTTGAAACTTCATTCTTAATTGCTTACACAATCCGAAGAATATTCCATCGGACAAAAAAATATCCCCCCAGAAAAAAATGGAAGAAAACTTCAAACAGATTTGACCGGGTAGCAGGAAAATTCAAAACTCAATGAAGAACACAAAAAAGGGAAAAGACAGCGATTACTTACCCCTTTGTCAAGCTCTGAAGCTTCTTCTCTCAAGGAGCAAAGCGCTTGCTTCCTTATCTTTCTTTTCTCTCTCTCTATTTCTCTCGCGGTGATTCTCGAGCTTTCTCTCTCTAGAAACTGAAAATCTGGAAGAAAATTTTTCGGTTGCTTAAAGAAGCGAGAAACGCTTTGACACGCTTTGGACCTCCAAGCAACGGGCAATGTTTTATAGCTCCGAGCTCAACGTCGATGGATGATGCAATTAACAATTCATTTTTATTTGAAGTTCCTCAGAATTTACACTTTTACCCTCCATCCCAATCTTTACCATGCCCCATCGATTTACCATTTTTGCCCTTCGTATTTTTTTTAAAAAAAAGAAAGATTGTACGATCAAAGATAATATAAATATCTGTGAAATCACGATGTGCACTGCATATCCTTTTCATTCCTCCCGACGATAATATAATTAAATAAATAATATTTAACTTATTAAACGACAATTTTTTTTACAGCATTTATTGAGCTTTATGGAAGTTAATATTCAATTATTATACCAAAAAAAAGAGTTAATATTCAATTAAAAATATTAAAACGATTGGACATCCGTGTACCCGATCACGTGAAACAGGCAATAATGAAGATCATATATATAGAAAAAAATAATGCAATAAAAATACATGAAAAGTATATCTACCTATTGAGACTTCATTAATGGAAATATTATATATATCTTGAAAACGATATATTATTGTAATGGAGAATAAGCTGGGAATTTGCGTTAGGTATATATATTTGACTTTTTTTTTTAAGTTATGCTTTTCGTTTTCATTTGCTGCTAATAATCACAATTATATGCCCTCCTGAATTGGACAAACATAAAATATTAAATATCATTATTCCTAGCATTTCCATTACTGAGATCAGTATCTCGTTCCAAACAAATTTTAGTTCAGAGTAACGTGGATTAGAAACAGGGTAACAATATACATACACTCAATTTATCAAAAAATGAATTTAAAATTTTAATTATTCACAATTCTTAAATATACGCATCTCTTTAATAATTAAAACGTGGAACAAAATTTATTTTTTTAAAAAAATCTATTTATAGAAAAATGATAAAAGCTTTATAAAAATGTCTAAAACCGTAATTTTATTAATTTATGGCTCTCTAACTCAATTTAGAATATGTTAAACATTGAAGTTATGATCGAAAATTTTAAATAATAAAGAATGATTTTTTTATACTTTTGTAAATATTGAAATTTATTTGGATTAATAATTAAGTGATCTAGCTAATTATATATTATTTTATAATATGCTTATGTATTTATAATGCACTATATTTAGGATATGATAATTTAACCAAAAATATAATTTTAAATGTTTTTGTAAATTTGTATTTTTATTTTATTTTTTCATTTTATCTAATGATTTGAGTTTTAAAACGGACTTTTTATTTTTATTTTTTATTAAATATTTAAAATAGAATGGAAAAAGAACGATAACCGGTATACATGTTCGGTTTGACGTACCAAACCGAAACTCACTAGCATAATAATTACAGACGTCAGATAGGATGCAACTCATCCAACGGTGGCAGAGGCGTCTGCACACGTGGCACTCATTTTCTCGAGATTCTGAAAAGACGCATCACAAGGGTATTTTCGTGAAACCGCATAAAGTTCGCGGGGCCCGGTCACAGCTTCACCGTAATTTCCAAAAGAAGCCAGGGGTAATTACGTCACTGTGAAATTATAGGTCAAGAAAGCGCGCGTGAGCAATAAGACGGAGGGCATATTCGCATATGCCGAGGGAATTATCCCAAACGTGCAGCGTATATGCTCTGAAAACATTCGGGCCCATTGTTTGCCACGTGTAAGTACGGAAATCATGACATGGCAGAAGTAGTGGATATTGGTTTAAGGATTCTCGATGACGTCAGACTCCACCGCCGACGTGGCGACCCGGGGTGCTCGTCCTCCAGGAACTGATTATAAAATAGGATTATATATCAGGCGCTATTAATATAAAGATACAATTTCAAATTATGTATTAACTACAAATTATATATTGTAAAACAAGAATACATTTTATATGCATAATTGATTTAATTTAATGCTCAAATTCAAAATGTAAACTAATTTTTGGATGGGAAAATGACTTTGCAAAAAAAAAATGTCATATCTTGTGGACAGTGTCTACCGAGTCAGGCCCAAGCTCGTTCACACTTCACAATGGTGGCCCAAAATTGAACGGACAGTGACGAACAGCCACGTGGACAGGTTACACGTGGGGCCCATCTATTATTCTATTATTAATATCATAAACTATATGGGTTTGGCAGTATGTAAATGTAAATTACTAATTAATTTCGTGTCTCCATGTAAAAATAGCACATGAAATGATTAATTAACAAAATTCATCGAATTAATAAACCGACAACTCTTACAAAACATTTCAAATTTATTACGAGGTACATCCGCCGAAAGACGAGACCGATATCTTATTCCAAATTCAGGGATGTACAGTTGAAATAATTCTAAAGCAAAATTCCGAGCATGGCATATCCATAACAATAAAAAAAGAGACGGATAAAATCATTATTACGTGAGTAAAATAGACTATGTATGTATGTATGTATGTATGTATGTATGGGAAGGGTATCGATTCATACTTCCAAATATGGACACAAGAAGATTGAAGATAAGGTTTTATGGGTTTTATTTATTATTTTGGATTCATATGATTATATTATTATTTTTATATTTATGGAGGGATTTGCCAGTGTCGATGTGTCCTTCAACGTGACCCTTCGATTCGAAGGTTCTGTTGTTTTTATATAGATACTGACTGATATCATGTGTACTCTACTGTCTTCGCGACATTTCTTCCTTGGTTTATCTATATTATATGGTTTTCATGCATAAATATTTAGAAATGGTTGTCAATATATATATATATATATA